>NC_090255.1:365996-528496 GCF_037325665.1 Littorina saxatilis
GTCCGTCTAGTGTTGACACACAGGACGTGGACCCGGGGTCTGAGGACGAGAGGCAGGAGGCTCGTCCTCGCACAGCTAGAAGGACGTTTGAACAGTTTCAGGACGTCCTTCCCTGAGACGCCCTCTCGTCCTTTGAGTCCGCTTCGGCCCGGGCGCGGGAGGCTCACGCCGCGTCTGCCGGCGGCTCGTTTTATGAACGATCCGGCCGCCGGCAATTCGCGTTCCACCCTAGTCTAAGTGCCACGGTGGAAGCGGCAGCACATCGCCTGAGGAGTACAGATTCACGTGCAAACGCGACCTGTGTTCCTCGGGAGGACGCGGGTTCAGTGCCATGCTTTCCTTCGGGAGGCGCACCTCCACTGTTCCCTCGTGTCCAATCTGTTTCGTCCCTCCCTTTTCCCTTTGACTCTCGAACTCTCCCTTTCCAGACTTCGAGTGTTTAGGGTGGGGCTGACGGTGATGTGTTCGTTGGGGAGGTGCCTTCGGTCAAGAAGGTGGAACTGAGCTCTGCTTCGTTCCACAATCTTGAGGCCACCGTTTCTTCCACAGTCGAGGCCCAATCACAGGCCTTGACATGGATGAGCACGCTGTCCACACTGTTGGACCCTCCCGATCGGGCAGAGTCCGATTCCACTCGGGTCCTTGACACGGTTCGAGTGGATCGGGCTTTGCATGCCGTGCGATCGTGCGTGACGTCTGCGGCAGAATTGGCCATTGGAACACGGGTCCACTTTATTGGCCCTGTTCCGTGATCATTTTCTGCCTACTTCTATAGTGCCTCCGGATATGAGGAAGAGTCTGAGGAACACGTTTCCTCAGCCTTCTTCCCTCTTTCATCCGGACACTGTTCGTTCTGTGGTGGAGTCCACACGCCAGAGGAACACTGATTCTCTGATGGTTGGCCTCGCTGCTTCGGCGACGGCGGCGGGGAGTAAGAGAAGTGCTACAGTCACCTCCAGCTCCCAGCCTCAGAAGAAGAAGAAGAAGCCAGTTTCACTGCCTCCTTCTTCCTCCTCTTAGGCGCCTGTTGCGTTCCCAAGCAAGACGAAGGGTGCTCAGACAGGTAAGGGGAAGCAGCACCACCAGGGGGGTGGTCGCAAGCCTGCGCCTGCCCGCCAGCAGAATTTTCAGTGAGTCCCGGCCCTACGTTGACGCCCCCTCAAGTTGCCCCTCTTTCGTCCGTCGGTTCCCTTTTTTCGGGCCCGCGGCATGTGGGGCAGACTGGTCTCCAACCAGTTTTTCTTGAGGGTGGTGTGGTCGGGGTTTTCTCTACCGCTGTCGTCACAACCTCCATTGTCCGCTCTACCTTGGACGTTCCCCCCTCCTCGAGAGCCTGCCAGATGGCAGGCTCTTCAGGACGAGGTGAACTCGTTGGTCGAGAAGAAGGCGGTCTACCCCCTTTCTCAGCCTTCTCTGGGGTTCTGCTCCCGCCTGTTCACCGTCCCCAAAAGGACGGCCGGTTCAGGCCGGTGTTGGACCTCTCCACCTTGAACTTGTACCTTCACAGGTGCAAGTTCAAGATGGAAACCCCTTCGTCGGTCCGGTTGGCCATCCGGCCAAACGATTGGGCCATGTCTGGGACCTCCAGGATGCTTACTTCCACATCCTGGTGGCCCCGGGGTACCGACATCTGCTCCGGTTCGTTTGGGAGGGCACGGTGTTCGAGTTTCGGGCCCTCCCATTCGGCCTGTCCTTGGCCCCTCTGATTTTCAACGGGGACAACAACACCACATGCTTAGCTTACCTTCGCCACCAGGGGGGCACCAATTCTCGGTCCCTCTCCCTGTTGGCGGAGGAGATTCTGCTCTGGTGCCAGACCAATCAGGTCCGGATGTCAGTCCAGTTCGTTCCGGGGAAACTGAACGCCCTGGCCGACATTCTCAGTCGGGGCGATCAGGTTCTCTCCACAGAATGGACCATCGCTCACAACGTTCTACAGCGTCTGTGGGCAAGGTGGGACCGTCCTCTGATCGATCTGTTCGTAACTCGATTCAGCGCTCGGCTTCCCAGGTACGTCAGCCCCTTTCGAGACATGAATGCGTTCCACTTGGACGCATTCACTCTCTTGTGGAGGCTCCTCGATGCTTACGCCTATCCCCCGACATCTCTGATTCCGAGGGTGCTGGCAAAATATCTGCAGGAACGACCAAGACTGATTTTGGTCGCGCCTTACTGGCCAACAGCTCCGTGGTTTCCAGATCTTCGCGGTCTCACCCACGTAGACCCTCTACCTCTGGATCTGGACGGGGGAGGTCTGCTCCAGCCTCGATCATGCCTCCCTCATCCACGTCCAGAGAGTCTGTGCTTGACCGCATGGCTCTTGTGCGCTCCAAACTGCTTGCACTAGGATTGCACAAGAGTTCAGTAGAGTTTTCCTTGAACGCTAAGAGGCGATCAACTAATCAGCTCTACGACTTACGCTGGAGAGCTTGGGCCACCTTCGCCTTGTCCAAGGGGATAAAGCCGCTTTATCCCTCAACACAGGACTTGGCCAACTTCCTGGTGGAAGTGTATCAAAAGAAGAGTCTTTCTTCTAAGACTCTTCTTGGATACAGATCTGCCATCGCTTCCACGATTGCGGCCGCTACTGGTCGCAGAACTGAACACTTGATCAGGTCCTCCCTCATCGCTAATGTCCTTTCGGGTATTAGCAATGCAGCGGTGTCTAAACCTCGGGTTTCATTTCCCAAGGGGGATGTCTTTCTGGTCCTCAAACTCCTGCGTAGCAATGAGTTTGAACCCCTGGCAGGCATCAGTATCAAGTTGCTGATTTTTAAGACTAATTGTTCCTCATCGCTTTAGCCACTTGCCGTAGACTCAGTGGTATTCAAGCTTTGAGTGGCCTGGACTTTGACATTGAGTTCACCACACAGCAGTGGTTGCTAGCATGGTCACGTCAGTCTAAGGTATGTTTCTTGGGTATATTTTCTTTTACGGTAGTACTGTTCGAAAATTGCCTGGGTATCTTAATCCTTGGATTTAAGTGATTTTGATTAAGGAGTTTAATACTCTACATATCACCCTCACACCACTCTGGTATTCTGTGCAAGAATAGTACTGTCGAGGTAAGTGTTATATTGACTGTAAGGCTTCTTTTTAAGCCTACTGTCTATATGATACTTACCGAGACAGTACTATTAGAGTTTCCCTCCCGCCTCCCCTCTTGATATGTTATGGGCTTTTTGAGGGTCTGCAGCTCATAAAGAAAGAGGACGCGCCACCTACATCCTGTAAGGGGGAAGCACTCGGACAGTGCTTGGGATCCACGGTGGCGCATGGTTATGGGAGATAATTGTACCCACTCAGCGTTTTGTCCAATTTTTTCGGCCTATAATAGATAATGTGCAAGAATAGTACTGTCTCGGTAAGTATCATATAGACAGTAGGCTTAAAAAGAAGCCTTACATTTTGTGTGTTGTGTTGTTTGTCTATTGTTTCATTATAATTTTTAAAAACATTTGGTGCAGTGATGACGCTGAAATCCTGGAAGACTAGGTTCTTATGCACATCTCTATCACATGTGTAGTTTATTACCCTTTATCCCCGAGTACGCTAGTACAAGGGTCCAGCAGACTTTAATTGTGTGTCTGTCTGTGTGTGTCTCGACTTAACAGCTTATTGCTGGGAAACTACTGGGCGCAGTTCGTTCAAAAGTTGATACACTAACTTGATAATAGGTCCGATTGATCGTATTAAAACTTCATAATGTTACCTGGGACCTAAATGCGAAATAAACCACAAAAAAACGACTTGGCGGTGGGAGGAATTCGCGGTGCAACAGCCAGCCAGGCAGTCTGATAGAACGGTGCAAGGTCTCGGCAAACCAAGACTATGCCATACTCGTAGCAAAGCCGCCGAATGGTACCGTAAACCAAGAATAGTGACGTAAGAAAATAGAATGTCGTCTTTTGATTTGGAACGTGACGTGTTTTAGAATGGAGATGTGGTAGTGTGTGTGTGTGTGTGTGTGTGTGTGTGTGTGTGTGTGAGAGAGAGAGAGAGGGAGAGAGAGAAGGAGTGAGGGAGAGAGAGTGTGTGTGTGTGTGTGTGTGTGAATGTCTGAAGAGTACTCGGGTCCAGCGCGAGCGTTTTTTATATGCTGGAAAGATTATGCTGGAAGACTAGGTTCTTATGCACATCTCTATCACACGTGTAGTTTATTACCCTTGTGACAGGGGAGGCTACCGCTCCTTTCACAGCAGACTCTGCACCCGAGTTGTTGGCCTTTAAAAGTCAACACCGGTGTATTGTAGAATTCTGTTTGTGATAGGGTCTGGTGGTTTCCGATTGTCTGTATGTTCATGGAAACCTTCGGGTTTGCATAACAGTTTTTATAGGGCTAAGAAATTAGCCCTAACATTTTCAATCCTGTTTGATTGCACTTCGCTTCCCGAGGTGATCGTAGTGTTTCGGCACACGGCCACACCCTTAAAAAGCTGGAAAGATTATGCTGAAATCCTGGCTGGTATTTATTGTGCGTGTATTTGACGTCATTTTGTGTTGCCTCAGGGATTACACCGAGTTCCTGGAAGACTTGGAGGAGGACCCAGAAATGAGACAGCACGTCAACATTTATAAAGGTCTGTGTGTGTGTGTGTGTGTGTGTGTGTGTGTGTAGGTGTGTGTGTGTGTGTGTGTGTGTGAGTGTGAGTGTGTGTGCTTGTTCAAGGAAAATATGTTTGGAAGGCAGTGGTTATCGCTGTGTGGTTCTTGATGGTGCTTGTTTAAGGGAGATAAGGAATGGTTGGGAAGGCAGTGGTTATCGCTGTGTGGTTCTTGATGGTGCTTGTTTAAGGGAGATAAGGAATGGTTGGGAAGGCAGTGGTTATCGCTGTGTGGTTCTTGATGGTGCTTGTTTAAGGGAGATAAGGAATGGTTGGGAAGGCAGTGGTTATCGCTGTGTGGTTCTTGATGGTGCTTGTTTAAGGGAGATAAGGAATGGTTGGGAAGGCAGTGGTTATCGCTGTGTGGTTCTTGATGGTGCTTGTTTAAGGGAGATAAGGAATGGTTGGGAAGGCAGTGGTTTAAGGGAGATAAGGAATGGTTGGGAAGGCAGTGGTTTAAGGGAGATAAGGAATGGTTGGGAAGGCAGTGGTTATCGCTGTGTGTTGTTTCTGACGAATCTCGTTTTCTCCAGACGCAAGCAAGGTGAGCGTGGAGGCGGAGGAGACGGACGAGGAAGGCGCCCCCACCATCAGTCTGCAGGAGATGCTGGACGATTTGCATATCTCCCATGATGCCACTGGCGGGGAGGGAGACGCCATGATGGAATAGCCACGGGGAGGGAGACGCCATGATGGAATAGCCACGGGGAGGGAGACGCCATGATGGAATAGCCACGGGGAGGGAGACGCCATGATGGAATAGCCACGGGGAGGGAGACGCCATGATGGAATAGCCACGGGGAGGGAGACGCCATGATGGAATAGCCACGGGGAGGGAGACGCCATGATGGAATAGCCACGGGGAGGGAGACGCCATGATGGAATAGCCACGGGGAGGGAGACGCCATGATGGAATAGCCACGTTCAGCAGAGTAATGATCATTACTGTGATACTTGGTTTTCTTCCTAGAGATGGGGGTAGGGGAGTGACCCCCCCACACCCACACACACTCACATTTACCTGTGCACAGGTTGTTGCGGCTTTCCCCCTCTCCTCTTCCCCCCTCTCCTCTTCCCCCCTCTCCTCTTTCCCCCTCTCCTCTTCCCCCCTCTCCTCTTTCCCCCTCTCCTCTTCCCCCCTCTCCTCTTCCCCCTCTCCTCTTCCCCCCTCTCCTCTTCCCCCCTCTCCTCCTCTCCTCTTCCCCCCCTCTCCTCTTTCCCCCTCTCCTCCTCTCCTCTTCCCCCCCCCCTCTCCTCTTTCCCCCTCTCCTCTTCCCCCCTCTCCTCTTCCCCCCTCTCCTCTTTCCCCCTCTCCTCTTTCCCCCTCTCCTCTTTCCCCCTCTCCTCTTCCCCCCTCTCCTCTTCCCCCCTCTCCTCTTCCCCCCTCTCCTCTTCCCCGTGTTGACAGGACTGCAAACTTTGTGGAGGAATTATGTCTGGAGATTCTGTCAATAGCTCATTTTGTGAATGCACCCATATGTGTTTTATGTGGCATGTTGTATTAACTGAAGTTAGCGTTGTTTTATGTGGCATGTTGTATTAACTGAAGTTAGCGTTGTTTTATGTGGCATGTTGTATTAACTGAAGTTAGCGTTGTTTTATGTGGCATGTTGTATTAACTGAAGATTCAGTTAGCGTTGTTTTATGTGACATGTGTGAAACCCTTGAATGCTGGAAGAATTGAGTTAGAATTGTCAATGAAAAATAAGTGAAAAAAAATGATGAAATGGTTTTTCTGTCATAGGAATTCCAAAATAGAAAAAACTCTGAAAACAGGTCATGGTCCAGGGGCCGCTTTCTGGAAGGAAAAGGAATGATAACATTTTAGATGAATATTGTGATAGTTCTCGTGTAAGCAAATAATGGATAGAAAGACCAAAGTATACATAGGATTTAATTGACCTTTTTTTTGGCCGCGAACAATTTTTTATTTTTGCTGAAACGTAATTTCCTTTTCACGGAATTCCCATGCCTGTTTCCAGGGAAGGCAATCATCTTGCTGCAAAAAGACAAAATACAGCGGTTGTTTCCCTTGTCAGAGTTGATTTTTTTGATCTTGTGAAAGCACTATTGGGTAGTCAAGGGTTGACTGAAGAGTTTGTTGACTTTGTGGTATTGTATTTTCGTGCATGCTTATTTTGAGTTGCATTCTTTTGTATATCATTGTTTTGTATATCATTGTTTTGTATATCATTGTTTTGTATATCATTGTTTTGTATATCATTGTTTTTACATTGTCAAGTTTTGACTAAATGTTTTCAGATAGATTGAGAATGGAGATGAGGATTGTAATGCGTGTATGTGTGTAGAGCGATTGCCAGCAAAGTACTCGACAGATCTTCATAAATTCTCCCGGATGTTTTCTTCATTTTTTATCTGGCATTGTACAAAAGTTGAGGCGGCACTGTTGCGACCTCATTTTTCAAATGGATTGAAATTTTGGTCTTACAATCTTTACCCGGTCCAGATTTTTGGATTGCATTTCAACTTTGCAGCTTTAAACATTAATTACAAAATTTGTTTTTCCAAAATTCTAATTCAAACAAATTTGAAGAACGTTAAAAATTGATTGCATTTGTATATATGAGACAGTGACAAAAGGTCAGGTGTCATGTCTACTGTCCCGAATGACACACGATTGCTGACATTTCACCATTGCCAAAAGAATAAACATATAAGAAATAGGTAGAACATGAATGTGAAAACTGACTTTGATTGTTGATCAGTATGTTCTATACCACTAACAAATAATCTACTTACACATAGCTGTTTGGCAAATGTATGTTGCATGGGACACACTGACATGAACGTGGAAGATGTTTTCCCTCTAGAGAAACTACATATCAAGTTACAATTTTTGTGCTCTTCCATTCCAGTTGGCAATCAATTGTTAACGCATGTTATTAGAAAAAATAGAACGAAAACAGATTAGATCGAATGAAAATTGTACTGGTGATGTCATTTGGGACATACTGACATGAAAACGTCACCTTTTGTCATTGTCTCATATACCATTTCTCGAATCCAAAAGTATATTGGAGCATACGGTTGAAAACGACGTTAAACACCAAATAAAGAAAGAAAGAAACGACGTTAAACACCAAATAAAGAAAGATATTGAAGCATCATGAAATAAGCTCAAAATGAAGGAAAATGGGTTCAATGTTCGCATAGATCAATGTGACTCATCTTGGTCTTTGTGTTAAGGCTAAGCAAGACTCACTTGGATTGTTGATGACTGATCCCGCTTCTCCAGTGTTGATCGTTTAGTTTCAGGCCGACAGATTGACGATGTTTTGATATTGCTTCATGCGTTTTGTTCAATACCGAGTGTATTGTTACGTGTGTATTGATCTATGATTAGTTTTGTTTCTATGCTTGGTCAGTATGTACAAATAGACACCCCGCGGGTTAGGGGGAAGAATTTACCCGATGCTCCCCAGCATGTCGTAAGAGGCGACTAACGGATTCTGTTTCTCCTTTTACCCTTGTTAAGTGTTTCTTGTATAGAATATAGTCAATGTTTGTAAAGATTTTAGTCAAGCAGTATGTAAGAAATGTTAAGTCCTTTGTACTGGAAACAGACCTGGGAACCCCTTTTTTGCACTAGGAGTATTCTCAAACAAACTGAGTGTATTTTCAGAACAAGAAGGGCAAAGCCCATACGACTCACATGCTTGACCTTCTGCTTTACACATTTTTCCTACCAAAATACATGTGACCTTGACCCATCCAAGGTCATGCAACACAAAGCTGTTAATTCACGACATAGGAAGTACAATGGTGCTTATTGGCTCTTTCTACCATGAGATATGGTCACTTTTAGTGGTTCACTACCTTATTTTGGTCACATTTCATAAGGGTCAAAGTGACCTTGACCTTGATCATATGGGACCAAATGTGTCTCATGATGAAAGCATAACATGTGCCCCACATAATTTTTAAGTTTGAAACAGTTATCTTCCATAGTTCAGGGTCAAGGTCACTTCAAAATATGTATACAATCCAACTTTGAAGAGCTCCTGTGACCTTGACCTTAAAGCAAGGTAAACCAAACTGGTATCAAAAGATGGGGCTTACTTTGCCCTATATATCATATATAGGTGAGGTATTCAATCTCAAAAACTTCAGAGAAAATGGGAAAAATGTGAAAAATAGCTGTTTTTTAGACAACATTTATGGCCCCTGCGACCTTGAAGCAAGGTCAAGATGCTATGTATGTTTTCTGGGGCCTTGTCATCATACACCATCTTGCCAAATTTGGTACTGATAGACTGAATAGTGTCCAAGAAATATTCAACGTTAAAGTTTTCCGGACGGACGGACGGACGACTCGGGTGAGTACATAGACTCACTTTTGCTTCGCATGTGAGTCAAAAATGAGTGTACTCCACACAACATTTGAGCATCCATGATTCAAACATGCGTCACCGTTAATAAAGTTTACCAATACATTTAAAACATATGCTTCTTTCCTTGTTTACTGACAGAAACTGTAATCATGTGTCAAAATACTGGATCAATGTTTACTGACAGAAACTGTAATCATGGGTCAAAATACTGTAATCACGTGTCAAAATACTGGATCGGCTTCGGGATGTGCTTGTGAAGAAAGTAGTCTTGGAATTTTTCTCGTATTTTTTTCCCACTGACCCGGCCTACTGATTGTATTCAAGACAATCATGCGTACAAAATACGGCAACATACGGCAACATCATATGGAACCCCTATAATGCACCTGGAGTACTTTAAACAAGAAGAGCAAACGCTCGATCGAGTCACTTTCGCAGTTCTGAATATTATATGAGGCATCAGATGGACAGGAAGAAATTGCTATTCACAACACAATGAGTCACGTTCACATAAAATTTGAGCCCGGTCACTTTTATAGTTTCCGAGAAAAGCCCAACGTTAAGTTGTGTGTTGCCGAACAGAAAAGGCTAGTTATCTCCCTTGTTTTTCTGATAACGTTCGTAAAAGGCTACAGATGTAAATACTTTGATGTAAAGAATAATCCTACAAAGTTTCAATCACATCGGATGAACTTTGTCAAAGATATAAAATGTCTAATTTTTCCTTTGACGCTGACCTGTGACCTTGAAAAAGGTCAAAGGTCAACGAAACCATCGTTAAAGTGTAGAGGTCATTGGAGGTCACGACTAAACAAAATATGAGCCCGATCGCTTTGATAGTTTCCGAGAAAAGATATAAAATGTCTAATTTTTCCTTTGACGCTGACCTGTGACCTTGAAAAAGGTCAAAGGTCAACGAAACCATCGTTAAAGTGTAGAGGTCATTGGAGGTCACGACTAAACAAAATATGAGCCCGATCGCTTTGATAGTTTCCGAGAAAAGTCCAACGTTAAGGTGGTGTCTACGGACGGCCGGCCGGCCGGACAGACTAACACTGACCGATTACATAGAGTCACTTTTTCTCAAGTGACTCAAAAAAACCACTTGTGTATTTTGAGAAAAACTTGTGTACACAACTTACTAATTTCACTGAACAGCTGTAGTACTGCAAGACACTGTTGACACTGCGACTTCTGTTTTGTGTGTGGCGCACGTTAAATGTCTAAGCAGCACCGCCCTGAGATAATTCTCCGTGGATGACGTGGCAAACAAAGTTACGTTTTCTTGTTGAAGTTGAAACATGCAGATTTCAACTTTGACAGTTCCTGGGCACTGTACACCCTGTCGACAGGCATCCCTGGTCTGGACTTGACAACCATCAGACTGTCCATGGTCTCTGGCGTCAGGGAAGCCCTCTGGTCGGTCCGGTTTTTCCTGACACAGGAGAAGACGCGCTCACAGCCTGCATTGCTGTGTGGTATTGTAAGGATGCCAAGCATCACTCACAGCCTGCATTGCTGTGTGGTATTGTAAGGATGCCAAGCATCACTCACAGCCTGCATTGCTGTGTGGTATTGTAAGGATGCCAAGCATCACTCACAGCCTGCATTGCTGTGTGGTATTGTAAGGATGCCAAGCATCACTCACAGCCTGCATTGCTGTGTGGTATTGTAAGGATGCCAAGCATCACTCACAGCCTGCATTGCTGTGTGGTATTGTAAGGATGCCAAGCATCACTCACAGCCTGCATTGCTGTGTGGTATTGTAAGGATGCCAAGCATCACTCACAGCCTGCATTGCTGTGTGGTATTGTAAGGATGCCAAGCATCACTCACAGCCTGCATTGCTGTGTGGTATTGTAAGGATGCCAAGCATCACTCACAGCCTGCATTGCTGTGTGGTATTGTAAGGATGCCAAGCATCACTCTGGCAAGGTTCGAGAACAATGCAACATCTTTTGTCTGTCCAATAGCAACCCAGGTTGCATCCATCCGTTCCTTCTGAAGGCTGGGAATGATGTGGTGGGACTGATACGAGCAGAACTCTTCCTTCACCGTATCCACAGAAGAGCCTGCTGGGAGAAGGCATGGAAATCTGGTCAAAAAGAACGTCAGCTGCTGGTCTTTAACCTCCATGCGAATGTCAACGTCAGCAACTTCTGCATCTTGAGCAGCTCAGCCTTCATTGGAAGCTTGTCCTTGATGTAAGTGCAGGCAGCGACATAGAATTTCTTTGTGTGAATGTGAAACTCTTTCACCGTTTCTTCCCGAACCTTGGTCAGGTAGGCCTCAGTCTCTGTACTGAGGAAAACAGTTTGCTTGTGGTTGTTCGTCTTCTTGAAGTCCATCTCCAGCACTGTCCTTGGCCGCGTCTTCCCTTCTTCTCTCATCTTCTCCGCCATGACGGTAGGTTTGACAAACTTCACAAGGAGAACCCTCATGAATGCGTGAAGAGACCTCTGCAGGATGTGGATCTTCGGGGCTTCACACTGCAGCTGCTGGTTGGTTATGTCAAAAGGGTGCAGAGCGTTGTGGAGGAACAGGCAGTACAGCTTGTTGGTTCTTGACTGGAAGAATATTTTCAGTCTTTCTTGTCTGCACTTGGCACTGGATGAGGTTGTCTTTGACGTCAGGCACTGGATGAGGTTGTCTTTGACGTCAGGCACTGGATGAGGTTGTCTTTGACGTCAGGCACTGGATGAGGTTGTCTTTGACGTCTCCTGTTTGAAAAAGTCATCAAGTGCATTCCACTTTTCTCCCTAAACACTTCCTGATGCTTAGCCACCGAGTTGCCACATGCTTCAACACCTTGGTGTTCTTCACCTCAGCTTGAAATATCTCTAAGACTGCCAGTCGCTTTGATGAATGCTCAAAATAGAAATATATGTCCACCAATATTTCATCTATTTTAAGGGGTAGCTCAGACGCAGCTTTCTGTGCAGCTCTGTGAATCAGATGACATGGACATCCAGACAGGTACAGATGAGGCTGCTTCGTTTTCATGTTGCCATAGACCCCATTAGTATGCCCGGTCATGACCGGGGCATTATCGCAACCCAATGCCATGCAGTTCTGCCAAGGAACCGAGGGTGGTGGGGGGCGAGGAGGGTCTCCAACGAGGGTGGCATCTGCAGGAGGTGACACTATCAGCTCCTTCTCCAACAGCTTGAAGATGTTTTCCCTTGAAGACAAATAATACAACAAAACATTTAAAAACCTAAAATGTAAATTTATTTTAATTTTATATTAATATAAATATTATAATAATCACTTCCATGCCCGGTAAAAAAAAAGTGTAGGGCCTAATGAAAGTTCAATAATCAAACAATAACACACACTGAGACACAACTTAAATACACGAAAACACCAAAAAATCATGTAAAACCACACAGCACATACAGTGATACACCGATACTGAGGTTACCATTGATTAGACATTTCTAAAACAATAATTGTCACACAAACACACACAGACTAGGAGAGGGAGAAAAACACTTGGGCTGCTTACCTGTTGATGCCGATTGCACACCCATTGTTGGTACACCCATTGTTGGTACACCCATTGTTGGTACACCCATTGTTGGTACACCCATTGTTGGTACACCCATTGTTGGTACACCCATTGTTGGTACAGAGAGGAGATCAGTGCAGACTCCAAATTGACCAACAGTTGTTATCACCACAGGGTATTGCTTATTCTGTTGCTCATTCCATCCGTCAGTTGACACACAGAAAGGCCCAGTTGCTATCCTTGCTTTCAGCGTAGACTTGATATCCAGAGACATCTGATGAATCATGGCTGTAGCTTTCTTGCGGCAACACTGGTAGTTCTGTGCTGTTTTTGAGTCGGGAAACGCACTTTTCACGGTTTTAGAAATCACGTCTGCGGTACTGAGCGGCAAGTTCATTTTCACAATCAACTCGGCAAACATTGCCTCGGCACGTACTGCTGTCTGCTCTTCGGGCAACACTTTTGCCGTGGGGATGAAGTCTGCCATGCTCCGTGAACCGGCTGCGGCTTTCTTCGCCGATTCGTGGTCTTTGTGCGATTTTGACACACAGTGCCGATCTATGTCGTATTTTCCCGAATGTGCGATCAAAAAGTCCATTTTGCAGTAGCTGCAGTGGGCGAAAGTCTTGCCAGCGTCCGAAGCCACGATGCCTGGGATTGATGCATATTTTCCAAGAAACTCCTGTGCTCCGACACGTTTTTGCTTGGCCACCGGTTGAAGAATTCCATCGCTTTGAGTTTGACGTCGTTTCGACATGATTGATTATCGCAAATAGCGGAGAAATTTCGTGCTTTCTTCCGACAATGTGTTCCGTTCGCGTCTCGGCACGGGAACTAGATTTGAAATGACGCTACAAACACATTTGCCACTGACCGAGGCTCATCGAGACTTCTAATCACGTGACGCGCAACGAGAGTTGGATACTGCCCTGATATGGCCCTTCGTGGTCGGCTGGGCGTTAAGCAAACAAACAAACATACGAGAGTTGGATACGGGTTTGTCAAAATAGTGGATCGACTTCGGAATGCATTACGCAGTATTAAAGTAGTATCGGATTTTTCTTTCAGCGTATTTTTTTTTAACCGGTCGTACTGATCGTATTTTGTGAAACTAAGCGTACAAAATACGCCCAAAACGTATGGGTTCCCAGGTCTGTGGAAACTTGCATTCTCCCAGTAAGGTAATATATTGTACTACGTTGCAAGCCCCTGGAGCAATTTTTTGATTAGTGCTTTTGTGAACAAGAAACAATTAACAAGTGGCTCTATCCCATCTCCCCCCCATTCCCCGTCGCAATATAACCTTCGTGGTTGAAAACGACGTTAAACACCAAATAAAGAAGAAAGAAAGAAAGACTGTACAAATAGCTGGTCATGTCTTACTGTGTGTTCGGAGTTAAAAGTGCAGGAAAATGTTCATATAAGTGCATCATGTAAGTGCAGAATAAATCATAAAATTGAGAAAGTAAGGAATCTTAACAAGTAGGGCAAATGCTCATATGACTCACCTTCATCATACCTAATATGAGTTAGAAAAACAATTCTCTTGCTTTAGCTCCATAAATGTTCAAAAAAACTACTCCATTGTGACCTTGAAATTTGACCAGAATCCACCAGACTTTTGCCCAGGGATCATCAAATCTTGGAAGTCTGTTACATTTGACAGGTCTTGCATCAAACCCAAACTTGACACCACTGAGACCTTGACCTTGACACCACTGAGACCTTGACACCACTGAGACCTTGACACCACTGAGACCTTGACACCACTGAGACCTTGACACCACTGCCACTGAGACCTTGACACCACAGCCACTGAGACCTTGACACCACTGCCACTGAGACCTTGACACCACTGCCACTGAGACCTTGACACCACTGCCACTGAGACCTTGACATTTTGTTACGGTTAACCAGCTTTGATTTTGAGTCTTGTCTGGGGGTTCTCAAATTCAGGAAGAAATAAAAAATTTTAATAATTCAAAGCTCAAGCTTAAAAAAACATTGGAGAAAATAGTATACGTAATGTTCCTCATTTTATAAACCAAACTTGACCCCGCTGTGACCTTGAAATTTGATGAGGGTTAAGCAGACTTGGGTCATGTCTGAAAGTCACCGTGGGAACCCCTGTTTTGTACTTGTATTGTCACCGTGGGAACCCCTGTTTTGTACTTGTATTGTCACCGTGGGAACCCCTGTTTTGTACTTATATTGTCACCCTGGGAACCCCTGTTTTGTACTTGTATTGTCACCGTAGGAACCCCTGTTTTGTACTTGTATTGTCACTGTGGGAACCCCTGTTTTGTACTTGTATTGTCACCGTAGGAACCCCTGTTTTGTACTTGTATTGTCACCCTGGGAACCCCTGTTTTGTACTTGTATTGTCACCGTGGGAACCCCTGTTTTGTACTTGTATTGTCACTGTGGGAACCCCTGTTTTGTACTTGTATTGTCACCCTGGGAACCCCTGTTTTGTACTTGTATTGTCACCCTGGGAACCCCTGTTTTGTACTTGTATTGTCACCGTGGGAACCCCTGTTTTGTACTTATATTGTCACCCTGGGAACCCCTGTTTTGTACTTGTATTGTCACCGTAGGAACCCCTGTTTTGTACTTGTATTGTCACTGTGGGAACCCCTGTTTTGTACTTGTATTGTCACCCTGGGAACCCCTGTTTTGTACTTGTATTGTCACTGTGGGAACCCCTGTTTTGTACTTGTATTGTCACCGTGGGAACCCCTGTTTTGTACTTGTATTGTCACCCTGGGAACCCCTGTTTTGTACTTGTATTGTCACTGTGGGAACCCCTGTTTTGTACTTGTATTGTCACTGTGGGAACCCCTGTTTTGTACTTATATTGTCACCCTGGGAACCCCTGTTTTGTACTTGTATTGTCACTGTGGGAACCCCTGTTTTGTACTTGTATTGTCACCCTGGGAACCCCTGTTTTGTACTTGTATTGTCACCGTGGGAACCCCTGTTTTGTACTTGTATTGTCACCGTGGGAACCCCTGTTTTGTACTTATATTGTCACCCTGGGAACCCCTGTTTTGTACTTGTATTGTCACCGTAGGAACCCCTGTTTTGTACTTGTATTGTCACCCTGGGAACCCCTGTTTTGTACTTGTATTGTCACTGTGGGAACCCCTGTTTTGTACTTGTATTGTCACCGTGGGAACCCCTGTTTTGTACTTATATTGTCACCCTGGGAACCCCTGTTTTGTACTTGTATTGTCACCGTAGGAACCCCTGTTTTGTACTTGTATTGTCACCCTGGGAACCCCTGTTTTGTACTTGTATTGTCACCGTGGGAACCCCTGTTTTGTACTTATATTGTCACCGTAGGAACCCCTGTTTTGTACTTATATTGTCACCGTGGGAACCCCTGTTTTGTACTTATATTGTCACCGTAGGAACCCCTGTTTTGTACTTATATTGTCACCGTGGGAACCCCTGTTTTGTACTTGTATTGTCACCGTGGGAACCCCTGTTTTGTACTTGTATTGTCACCGTGGGAACCCCTGTTTTGTACTTGTATTGTCACCCTGGGAACCCCTGTTTTGTACTTGTATTGTCACCCTGGGAACCCCTGTTTTGTACTTGTATTGTCACCGTGGGAACCCCTGTTTTGTACTTATATTGTCACCGTGGGAACCCCTGTTTTGTACTTATATTGTCACCCTGGGAACCCCTGTTTTGTACTTGTATTGTCACCCTGGGAACCCCTGTTTTGTACTTATATTGTCAAACAAACTTGGCGTATTTTCAGAAAAATGAGTGTACTCCACACAACATTTGAACATCGAAGATTCAAACATGCTTCGCAGTCACATGCGTCTGTTGCACCGATAATTAAGTTTACCAATACATTTAAAACAAATGCTTCTTTGAATGTTAAATGACAAAAGCAGTAATTATTGATCAAATGCTGAGTTAGACATTTATTTTTAATCATTAAAATAAACGGTGCCTCAGTAAATAGACAGGAACGTCAGGGATGTGCTTGTGAATATAAGTAGTGTGGGAATTTTTCTGGTTGTATTTTTTTTCAACCGTCCGTACCGATCGTATTTTAGACAAAAAGGCGTACAAAATACGGCGACATCGTATGGGTTCCCAGGTCTGATTACCACGTGATAAAAGTGTCAGCCGTAGCTTAACAAAGTGTCAAAGCCGTAGCTTAACAAAACATGCATAGAATTGATCGTTTTCCATGTAATGACCTGAATTTGAGACTTGCTCATAAGTCAGGTGAGCCAATAAAGAGGTACTGGTGTGAAACTTGCAAGCTGTGTGGAAGTGTGGAAGGTATGCACTGTGATGGATATGCTGCAGAACACTAAAACAAGATAAAACAACCGCTCACGCTGTCTTGCAACCATTCAAGGACCATTGGCAAATGTATCTTTTATCTATTTGTATCACCATCACAATGTACAACACAAGACGTCACGCGTTGCATAACTTGTACAACACAAGACGTCACGCGTTGCATAACTTGTACAACACAAGACATCACGCGTTGCATAACTTGTACAACGATTTGTATTGCCCACACCAGAAGCCTCATGGGTACCCACAAAGCCCTAGACAATTCTCCCTACAATATGGCGGGACAAACAAATAAGCCAACATTATAACACAGCATACATTAATTTCATGACGCAAGCTTCACTCAATGCATGTACATGTACATCCAAAGTGAAGCTTGATAAGCACAACTTTCCCAGCTTCACTCAATACATGTACACGTACATCCAAATTGAAGCTTGATAAGCACAACTTTCCCAAGTAGAACAAAACAATACAAAAAGTGTCAATATGTGCAAGTAACTTCAAGTCACGCAATTAAAATAGATAATATGATTTGATGCCATGATTGGCTATGTCAATGTTTCATTAAAGCAGACATACAAGTCACGAGTTTTCCACAGTAATTGAGAGTGTACAAGTGGCCGTCACAACAATTCACAACAGGTTTCACTCACTCACAGGAAGGCAGTGGTTGGCATAATTGTAATACATATGAATGGTACAAGAAATCTGTGCTAACCTCACGCCGATTGTGTTGTGTTCTTCACAACTTATCTGTCACTGATCATGTGCAACTAATCCCCTCACACAAAAAGTTTGACAAAAACCATACATCACTCAATTCTGAACCCATTACAAAAGTCATAGCTTGAAAAGACAATTCCACACCAATTATCTCCCCTAGATACATGTAGCACAATCCTACATAAATTACCTCCCCTGGATACATGTAGCACAATTCTACATCAATTACCTCCCCTAGATACATGTAGCACAATCCTACATCAATTACCTCCCCTAGCACAATCCTACACCAATTACCTCCCCTAGATACATGTAGCAAAATTCTACATCAATTACCTCCCCTAGATACATGTAGCAAAATTATGACAATCAACATTGTTAATTATACACAAAGCAGTTTGATAATGTTCAATTTCTAATCTCACCAAGAAAAAGGTGAAATGCATTAATGTTCAGAGAAACTGCTTGTCAACATACTTCTTTGATTAAGAACATATTTTGTCCTTTACTTGTGCGGAAGAGCTAGTCAAGTTCATAATGTGAGAATACACCTATCAAACAAACTGAAATGAAAGGGGAGACAAGTCAAGTTGATAATGTGAGAATACACCTATCAAACAAACTGAACTGAAAGGGGAGACAAGTCAAGTTGATAATGTGAGAATACACCTATCAAACAAACTGAACTGAAAGGGGAGACAAGTCAAGTTCATCATGTGAGAATACACCTATCAAACAAACTGAACTGAAAGGGGAGACAAGTCAAGTTCATAATGTGAGAATACACCTATCAAACAAACTGAAATGAAAGGGGAGACAAATAAAAATGCAAGATTGAAGCCGGGGGGGGGGGGGGGGGGGGGGGGGGGGGACATTATCAGTTTGCTCTTCATCTCAGTCAAATTTAGTTTGTGCTTTCTACTATATTTTGTTCTCAACATTTTGATGCAAGCATGTTTTTTGCTTAATATTTTGTTCCCAACATTTTGATGCTAGTGTTTGTTAGCCTAGAGATCAGCCTCTCAGAATTTTGTTCTCTACCGACGGTTTTGTCTTGGATATGATTCCCCGTGATTTGATCAGGTGGCCTTTTGATTCTCTCATAATTGATTGCTAAGCGTGGCGTAAGGCAACACTTGGTTAGTTGAACAGTGATACTGTGTGCTTGGTGTAACGCTACCCTTGGTCAATAAAACACTGATACTGTGTGCTTGGTGTAACGCTCTCCTTGTTCAATAAATGAGTGATACTGTGGCTATCAGTTGCTATGTTGTCTCAGTTCTACTTGACGGTTGTTAAGGTAGACATAGATATACGCCCCTACAACCATGACAAATACATTGATAGGAGCTTCTCCAGCATACAGCAAAATACTGCTTTTGATGTCATGATATGAAATGAGTTGGATATCTTGCACTGGTCAAAGTTAGATGTCTTGCACTGGTCAAAGTTGGAATGGAGAAGAGTGAGTGTCCAGACTGACCATGATGAGCACCGATCAGAACACTGGCCTTACACCTGCACTCATCAGGGACAACACAATGCTCACATTACACCAGGCTGTACAGTGGTGGGGCTGGACCTTGAGTTTGTCCACTGACTAGAAAGGCTTGCCTGGGTTGACACAGCGTGGTGTTTGGGTTGACAGGACAGTCATGTATGATGTGATGAAGAAACAAGGTGTGAGGGTTGACAGGACAGTCATGTATGATGTGATGAAGAAACAAGGTGTGAGGGTTGACAGGACAGTCATGTATGATGTGATGAAGAAACAAGGTGTGAGGGTTGACAGGACAGTCATGTATGATGTGATGAAGAAACAAGGTGTGAGGGTTGACAGGACAGTCATGTATGATGTGATGAAGAAACAAGGTGTGAGGGTTGACAGGACAGTCATGTATGATGTGATGAAGAAACAAGGTGTGAGGGAGATGTTTATGTCCTGCCTCTACACAGACAACAGGCAGGAACTTACAAACAAGGTTGTAATGTAATGTAGTCTTCAGTTCATATCAAACAATCAACATGCATGCACAACCAACACACCTAACATGGGACGTAGGTCAGGACAAGCTGTTTCATTGATCACACTCTCACACACTCTCACACACTCAACATACATGCACAACCAACACACCTAACATGGGACGTAGGTCAGGACAAGCTGTTTCATTGATCACACTCTCACACACTCTCACACTCTCTCACACACTCTCACACACTCTCACACACTCTCACACACTCTCACACTCTCTCACACACTCTCACACACTCTCACACACTCAACATACATGCACAACCAACAAACCTAACATGGGAAGTAGGTCAGGACAAGCTGTTTCATTGATCACACTCTCACACACTCTCTCAACTCTCTCCCATGCATGTGACTGAGGAATGTGTTGTGGGGTCACGGGTCTGGCTGGTGTTGATGTAAATGGCTGGGGTAGGAAAAGTTTGGATAGGATTTCCAGATAGGCCTCAAACTTACAGTCTTCAACATGAATAGTGGTGTCATAACATCAGTCCCGGGACTCCCCACACTTTGAAATAAAACAAACATGCCAGTCTTGCAAAAAATGAACCTTGTTCAAAGTCATCACGCAAACAAGAGAACAAAATGTATGACGTGTTTCCTCCATACACGTAGAGCGCGACAGCGGCAAAAAGCACAGCAACTGACACACAGCAAAGAGGACGAGGGGTGTGGCGCTGGTGTTCTCGTTCACAATGCTGTGTTACCATGGATACAGCAAACCATCACCATGGACACAGCAAAGCATGTGCCGCAAGAAGGGCAGGCACCAAACAATACACACACCTAGTACCTTCAACTGTTCGCCCACACCCATACAGACAATGCTAATCACATCATATATATATACAGACAATGCTAATCACATCATATACAGACAATGCTAATCACATCATATACAGACAATGCTAATCACATCATATACAGACAATGTTAATCACATCATACATCCATGGAAGAGGAAACATGTCAGGTGTCAAAGCCAATGAATAAATACATCACCAGTCAGTGAATGAACAACTATCTTCACCAGTCAGTGAATGAACAACTATCTTCACCAGTCAGTGAATCAACAACTATCTCCACCAGGCCAACACTCAGTGGATGCTACTGTCACCTGGTGGGTGAGGACAGAAGATAGGATAGTTCAGGTGGATGCTACTGTCACCTGGTGGGTGAGGAGAGGAGATAGGATAGTCCAGGTGGATGCTACTGTCACCTGGTGGGTGAGGAGAGGAGATAGGATAGTCCAGGTGGATGCTACTGTCACCTGGTGGGTGAGGAGAGGAGATAGGATAGTCCAGGTGGATGCTACTGTCACCTGGTGGGTGAGGAGAGGAGATAGGATAGTCCAGGTGGATGCTACTGTCACCTGGTGGGTGAGGACAGAAGATAGGATAGTTCAGGTGGATGCTACTGTCACCTGGTGGGTGAGGACAGAAGATAGGATAGTTCAGGTGGATGCTACTGTCACCTGGTGGGTGAGGAGAGGAGATAGGATAGTTCAGGTGGATGCTACTGTCACCTGGTGGGTGAGGACAGAAGATAGGATAGTCCAGGAATGACCAAAGTTATTTAGTAAGAGAGAAGGTTGAAATGTGGTGCATGTTACCATCTCTGTGGGCTGGCTGACAATGTGGTCAGGCAGCATATATTTGTGACAGCACTCTCAGCGTAACATCTCAACACAGATGGGTGGGCAATGAGGGGCTGGATATGGGGTGGGGATGGAGGTGGGTGGGTTAGTGGTGGAGGTGGGCAATGAGGGGCTGGATATGGGGTGGGGATGGAGGTGGGTGGGTTAGTGGTGGAGGTGGGCAATGAGGGGCTGGATATGGGGTGGGGATGGAGGTGGGTGGGTTAGTGGTGGAGGTGGGCTGGAGGGGCTGGATATGGGGTGGGGATGGAGGTGGGCTGGAGGGGCTGGATATGGGGTGGGGATGGAGGTGGGCTGGAGGGGCTGGATATGGGGTGGGGATGGAGGTGGGCTGGAGGGGCTGGATATGGGGTGGGGATGGAGGTGGGTGGGTTAGTGGTGGAGGTGGGCAATGAGGGGCTGGATATGGGGTGGGGATGGAGGTGGGTGGGTTAGTGGTGGAGGTGGGCAATGAGGGGCTGGATATGGGGTGGGGATGGAGGTGGGTGGGTTAGTGGTGGAGGTGGGCAATGAGGGGCTGGATATGGGGTGGGGATGGAGGTGGGTGGGTTAGTGGTGGAGGTGGGCAATGAGGGGCTGGATATGGGGTGGGGATGGAGGTGGGTGGGTTAGTGGTGGAGGTGGGCAATGAGGGGCTGGATATGGGGTGGGGATGGAGGTGGGTGGGTTAGTGGTGGAGGTGGGCTGGAGAGTGTTTCAAACATTTGACTGACAGCTGTGACTGTCAGCTGACATAGCACCTGACACTTTCAGTGACCATCAACCAACCTCAACACGATTCCCACTTCTCCTCTTAAGGGTTTTGGCCCGGGAGGTGGGGTAAACTAGTGACAGTGACTATCATTTAACAGTCAATCTGTAGCCATCAGGCTTCCGCTCTTCAAACCTGTTGCTCTCAACACAACTATCATGTACTCTTTGTACACATAAAGATAAAAGCAACATAGCAGCAAATCAAACTGATGTTCAAACTTTTTCTAGCACTGTGGAAAGCAAAGTCAAGCCAATCAGTCAATGAGAGAGTCCGGCTATCGCTGGCTGGCACTGTCCGGTAAACACAGAGTCCAGTCTGCAACGTCTCACGTACCTGCTGCACTGACTGGAGACTGTCGCACGTGTCTTCAACGTCTCACGTACCTGCTGCACTGACTGGAGACTGTCGCACGTGTCTTCAACGTCTCACGTACCTGCTGCACTGACTGGAGACTGTCGCACGTGTCTTCAACGTCTCACGTACCTGCTGCACTGACTGTCGCACGTGTCTTCAACGTCCGCTTCTTACAGTCTCTTCAAGGCGTTCTCTGTCTGTCTCTCTGTGTGTGTCTCTCTCTCTGTCTCTCTCACACACACACACACACACACACACACACACACACACACACACACACACACACTGTGGTAGGCGCACCCAATCTTCACAATCTCCAGCTGTAGAGAGAAGTTGACTATGGTGCATGGTGGTTGCAGCAAGCAGTGAAGACAGTGCTGTCAGTGACGTCAACAGCAAGCAGTGAAGACAGTGCTGTCAGTGACGTCAACAGCAAGCAGTGAAGACAGTGCTGTCAGTGACGTCAACAGCAAGCAGTGAAGACAGTGCTGTCAGTGACGTCAACAGCAAGCAGTGAAGACAGTGCTGTCAGTGACGTCAACAGCAAGCAGTGAAGACAGTGCTGTCAGTGACGTCAACAGCAAGCAGTGAAGACAGTGCTGTCAGTGACGTCAACAGCAATCAGTGAAGACAGTGCTGTCAGTGACGTCAACAGCAAGCAGTGAAGACAGTGCTGTCAGTGACGTCAACAGCAAGCAGTGAAGACAGTGCTGTCAGTTGGTCGATGCCACAGACTTGACGTTACGAGGCTGGCAGGGGGGACCACACTAGGCAAAGTACATGACCTTGATGGTGTCGGGGTGAGCAGTGACGGCCCTTGCCATGACGGCCGGGTTGCGATCCTCACTGTTGTCCGAGTGACGGCTGCCCTCCCCACTGCAACACACACACCAGGCACTCAGTCACATGACACTCATGTAGGAGATTAAGAGAAATAGTCTGTCAGGATTGTCAAGCCTTGTGGCAGAGTGACGCCCCAAATAGACTTGTGGCAGAGTGACGCCCCAAATAGACTTGTGGCAGAGTGACGCCCCAAATAGACTTGTGGCAAAACCATAGACAACAAAACCCACAGCAATGTACAAACTATAACTGCATCATCACATCTAACACTGTACCGTCCATAGACAACAAAACCCACAGCAATGTACAACCTATAACTGCAATCTTTCAAATATTTGTAAACCTGAACGCCATCCCCTGAATTAACCCCTTGACTGCCTTATGACGGGTATACCCGTCATGTGCCTGTGCAGCCGCAGCGCCTACGTGTAAACCCGTCACCTCAGTTCAGGAATTTTCCAGAAATGCTACGTCACTGCTGACACACAAATACCAGCCAATGGCTTGGTAGGATACCTCATTCTCATGAATAAACATAAATGGTGACGCGGTTTTGCGTCTGAAGGCTATTTTCGGCCTTGGCGGCAGGAAAGGGGAGAGAAAGCTCGACTCGTCAAAATGGCTAACGGTGACAGTCGACCGAGCCCTAGTTGGGAAAAACAAAGACGGACTGACGCTACAGGCGGCGCAAATGATTATGGATACTGACAGGGGAAGGGGGAGATCTTCTTTCGGACGATTCGTTGGAAACAGGTAGATGACAGTGATTATGATCCTTTCTTCGAGCAAGCAAAACAGCCACCTGTGTTTGATCCACAGGCACCGGAAGATGCGCCGGACTGATTTTTCAAAAGTTCATATTTGAACATCATTATAAGCCAAACTAATTATTATTTCCATGTTTAGACACTAAAAACAGATTCTTGGTTCAATTTCCTTTAAAAATAACATTGGTTTTACTTACCTACCTACTGCCAATTTGGAGCTAGAATTTTTTGTGAATTATTACACCCCGAACTCCAAAATTCCCTGGCAATCAGGAATGCACATAAGTAAGTTTCGATTGGCAGCAAAAGGGTTAATATGCATAACTCTCACTACAAACTTTAATGATTTTTGTCAATAAATGTTGAACTGTTCATTGCCTAGCAGAGTACATGCCAAACCTGACAGCTTTGCTCTGACAAAACAAGAAAGAAAGACAAAAAGAAGTAAAGAAAGAGAGAGAGACAAGCTGACCTGTCGTGTTCCTTCTCCACCAGATGGTAGCGCGCCCTGAAGGCCACCAGATGAGCGTAGTAGGCTGGGGCAGGGATGGAGACGGATCGTGTGCAGCGCACGTACGTGTGACACAGCTGGTACGTCAACACCTGCAGCTCGTCCGCTGTGAAGCGATTGTCATCCCACAGCACGTGGTAGTGAGACGGTCGGCTGGTGCCCTGGACACACACAATAACTCTAGTAACACAACCATCACTAAGAGTGAAGCCATTGTCATCCCACAGTACGTGGTAGTGAAACGGTCGGCTGGTGCCCTGGACACACACAATAACTCTAGTAACACAACCATCACTAAGAGTGAAGCCATTGTCATCACACAGCACGTGGTAGTGAGACGGTCGGCTGGTGCCCACACAAGGGACATAACTCTAGTAACCCAACCCAACCCAAACAGTGCTCCTTCTTTGCCTATTCTACGACATTTATTTAAGCTTTTAAAACACTTCCTTCTGTAAAGTGAAGACAGTCCAGCGCAGCACCATATTCTTTGTGACGCAGAATCTTACGGTATAAATTTGATAGCAATCTGAGGGCCTGACTTCACCGGATACTGGCGTGACTACACAGGTAAAAGTCAAACTGGGTGCTATCTACTAACCTGGATACCGGCGTGACTACAAAGGTAAAAGTCAAACTCGGTGGGGTGGGTGATGCCCATGTCGACGGTGGTGCCGGCGGGGATGTTGCCGGACTTGCCAGTCTGGTCCTTGCGGTCGGAGCAGAAGAGGCGCGTGTGGTGACGTTTCTGGACGACGATGAAGGTGATGCCGGGGCGGTAGTCCACCTCTAGCTTGGTGCAGGCCTCGCGGATGGCCCGCAGCTCGTGGCTCAGCACCTGGACATAGGACTGCTAGGTACATACAGAGCAGGTGTCTCCGCGCTGTCCTCGCCACACACACACACACACACTGTGGCATGCCCCACTCAGAACACACACACAGAGAACTGTGGCATGCCCCACTCAGAACACACACACACAGAGGAAACACACGATGTACTTACAGCATGGAACTGGCCCTCACTGACACCGTCGCGGTAGAAGATGATGCGTGTAGGCTTGAAGCGCGTGGAGCGGTAGAACTGGATCAGCAGCTCCCTCACCATGGTGGCCAGCTCGTAGATCACTTCCTGTCGGTGCTCCTGCACTCGCACTGCCGCCGCGTAGCGACTAGGATGGGCGTCCATACTGCCCACAACCTGCACCACACACACACACAGTTAGAGTCATACACACACACACACACACAGTCAGTGATAAATAAACACACACACATGCATGCACACACACAGTCTGCAATATGGACACTTAATAATAATAATCATAATGAACACTTACATAGGACGAACCATGGAATAATACAGTTTATAATATCAAACTACGAATTACAATACACAATATCAAAACACAACATCTTCTGTCAACATGACAGGGAAACAGTAAAATAAAATAACAACACAACAGCTATGTTCAAGCATACAATGCATATAATACTGATTGAGCATGTCAACTTAACTTCATATAAAAACCATGTCAAATATTCCTCAAGACAATAAATAAATGAACAGCCCACATTGACAAATCTATTCACACACACACACACACACACACACACACACACACACACACACATATATATATACACAAAGATTACCCCCCCACACATAATACAAACATACCCACACACACACACACACACACACACACACTGTAGAGCAAGGTGTGGAGATGTGTTGGGGCATTTAGATACAGATGTTTTTAAAGCATTCTTATAGGAGGGGTTGGAATCAATGTAGCCAATGTCACCCGGGAATGAGTCCATTGGTGGGTGGGGGGGGGGGGGGGCATAGAACAACCATGGCTTAACTTGAGCGGGTGGCACACCACTAACACACTGCCTGGGCTCTCACTAATGAAAACACATACTAACACGAAGACGGCATGGCCTGTTAATTGCAGTTTAGTTGAATAATGGAGAAGCAAATGCTTACCCGACTCACCCTCGTTAAGTGCAACATAAATCAGAAACAAATTATCCACTACCTTGACTTTGACCAGGACCAACCAGGTGTCACACTGCCATGTCAAGCCGTCATTACACCCTTCAAGTGTATCATGTAACACAACATTTCGCTTCAAAAACACGCAAAGAAAAAGAATATTCTCCTCTTTTAATTTTTGTTAAAACCTGAATTCAAACTTTCTTTGACCTTGACATTTGATGAGGGTCAAGCTGACTTGGGTCGAGTCTGGAGGTCATCAAACCCTAATAGTGTGTAAACTTTCAAAGATCATTGAAGAACAGAAATCCTGGAAATACCAAATCCCAGAAGTATGTTGAGTTTCACTTTCAATCAAACTTTATTCAAAAACATTTGAGAAAATGGTAATTTTCCCTTTTTCCCCCTGAATATGAACCTCTGTGACCTTGAAATTTGACAAAGATCAATCAACATTGGTTCACGTCTTGAAGTAATGACAAAGATCAATCAACATTGGTTGACGTCTTGAAGTAATGACAATAAGGAAGAGGGGGAAGTTTCAAAGATATTTCTTCAAAAACATTTGGAGAAATTGTAATTTTCCATTTTTTTTACCCTGATCATGACCCCACTGTGACCTTGAAATATGACCAAGATAAACCAAACTTTCATCCTGTTTGAAGATGATCAAAACCTACCAGTATGTACAATTTTGAGGCATTGGCTTAAAAAACCATCCAAGAATAACCCAAGGTTAAATTTTCGTTGTTGACTAGTCGGTCTGCGTGTTTGCCTAGGACGGGTCGGCCCGATAGCCTTACACGGCTCATTACTAAGGCTCATCTGGAAAAGATAGCCTTACACTGCTCATTATTAAGGCTCATCTGGAAAAGATAGCCTTACACTGCTTATTATTAAGGCTCATCTGGAAAAGATAGCCTTACACTGCTCATTACTAAGGCTCATCTGGAAAAGATACCCTTACACTGCTTATTATTAAGGCTCATCTGGAAAAGATACCCTTACACTGCTTATTATTAAGGCTCATCTGGAAAAGATAGCCTTACACTGCTCATTACTAAGGCTCATCTGGAAAAGATAGCCTTACACTGCTCATCACTAAGACTCATCTGGTTACTGGGGCCAGTCAAAGATGTGGATGTCGGGCTATGAGGAAAGCACTGCTGCGGTATCCCCTAGACTGCCACTAAAGTTATCAGATATGTTTGTTTTTCTCTCAAGAAAAAAAGCAATATGCTGACAAGGTCAACAAGCGCTGCATATTGCCCTTTGAACTGCAGCAAGATGATTCATTGATTGCCTCCCCTAGCGCTGCATGTTGCCCTTTGAACTGCAGCAAGATGATTCATTGATTGCCTCCCCTAGCGCTGCATGTTGCCCTTTGAACTGCAGCAAGATGATTCATTGATTGCCTCCCCTAGCGCTGCATATTGCCCTTTGAACTGCAGCAAGATGATTCATTGATTGCCTCCCCTATCGCTGCATCTTGCCCTTTGAACTGCAGCAAGATGATTCATTGATTGCCTCCCCTAGCGCTGCATGTTGCCCTTTGAACTGCAGCAAGATGATTCATTGATTGCCTCCCCTAGCGCTGCATATTGCCCTTTGAACTGCAGCAAGATGATTCATTGATTGCCTCCCCTAGCGCTGCATGTTGCCCTTTGAACTGCAGCAAGATGATTCATTGATTGCCTCCCCTAGCGCTGCATGTTGCCCTTTGAACTGCAGCAAGATGATTCATTGATTGCCTCCCCTAGCGCTGCATATTGCCCTTTGAACTGCAGCAAGATGATTCATTGATTGCCTCCCCTAGCGCTGCATGTTGCCCTTTGAACTGCAGCAAGATGATTCATTGATTGCCTCCCCTAGCGCTGCATATTGCCCTTTGAACTGCAGCAAGATGATTCATTGATTGCCTCCCCTAGCGCTGCATGTTGCCCTTTGAACTGCAGCAAGATGATTCATTGATTGCCTCCCCTAGCGCTGCATATTGCCCTTTGAACTGCAGCAAGATGATTCATTGATTGCCTCCCCTATCGCTGCATCTTGCCCTTTGAACTGCAGCAAGATGATTCATTGATTGCCTCCCCTGCACATCATTTTCTCAGTTTTGGTGTAATTGTTCTACCTTGCATGTCATCATTTTCTCAGTTTTGGTGTAATTGTTCTACCTTGCATGTCATCATTTTTCTTAATTGAATTTTTAATTAAATTATTCCGGCAGCCAAGGGGTAAGGGCAAAGACGATGAGTGTTGCCCGGCAGAGCAAAGAGAAAACAAGAAAAAGCTGGGCAGAGAAACTCTTCTCTCCCCTTCAGCCTGCCTCCATGCCGGATTGATTTCAACGTGTGTGTTTTGTAACCTTGCTACGTCATGGCACAGTGCTGTCACACACTTACTCACAGATAGGTCAAACAGCACAAGCTAACACACACACACACGCACACACACATTCAAACAAAACACGGCCATTAACAGAACAAGAGCAATAGCACAAGACGCAACAATAAACACACAACGACACACACCAACAAACTTGAGGAAGAGAAAAGAGGTGGGGATGAAGCAGAAAGCAGACAAGGTGACAATGACACAGACATGCAACGTGACGAGCGGGCCAGATAAACACAGACATGCACTGTCAAGACCGGGCCACATAACATGCATGCTGACCAGTGCCAAGCTGTGGCTGTAGCAGACCGGGCCACATAACATGCATGCTGACCAGTGCCAAGCTGTGGCTGTAGCAGACCTGCTAACCCTTGTCAAGCCTCAAGTCTAGCAATTTAATTTTTTTTTTAAATTTACAAGAAAATAAAATGCCAATTAGAGAGTATCTACAGTGCAACTTTTAAGGCTAGACGATGTATTAGAACCCATTTTGAGTGGGAAGCAAATGAGTACCAGGACTCACAAAAAGAGGGAACTGTTGGATCCTTGTGATAATTTGTAAAAGCGTAGCAATCTTTAGTTTGGCAGCAATTGGTCTTAAAACGTAGTAGCATTTAGCGTAGCAGCTGGCAGCTCTACTGCAGTGTTAGTTGTGGCCAGAGAGGGGAGATAAGTCAGTAGTGGCCAGAGAGGGGAGATAAGTCAGTGGTGGCCAGAGGGGAGATAAGTCAGTGGTGGCCAGAGAGGGGAGATAAGTCAGACACACACAATGCCACCCAGCAAGGTTTCACACAACCAGTCTTGACAAAGCCAAACCAAAACGTTTCCTTTACTGACACTCAGCCACAGTTTGATTAAAGACAGTCCGCAAACTACACACAACGTACACCTCTCCCCTACGCTACATACAACGTACACCTCTCCCCTATACCACACACAACATACCCTCTCTCCCCTATACCACACACAACATACCCTCTCTCCTATACCACACACAACATACCCTCTCTCCTATACCACACACAACATACCCTCTCTTCCCTTAACTACACGCAACGTACCCCCTCTTCCCGAAACTACACGCAACGTACCCCCTCTTCCCGAAACTACACGCAACGTAGCCCTACACTTTACACTTCCTAGCCTCCCGTTGCCCCTCTCCTCTCGTGGCTTGGAACAGCTCTTTAGCTACATTTTCCCCACATATACCTGAACCACACACACACACACACACAGACTGAAAGTGGCAAGACTAGGACTATGCAAACTAGCATCCTGTGTGGATCAGTAGCATTGAGAATCACTGATGGAAAAGCTGATATCATTGGAACTCAACACACACTTTATTAGCCACCAGTTGTTTCCAGTTTCATCTCTTAGCTTGCTTTTTTGCTCTCTTCCCTCTATTTCAAGCACACTCAAAATGATTGTTGACAGGTTACGATCTGTTGTACGGCTCTTACAGTACTGGAAGCCTCTCTGGCCTACTGCTATCTTGTTACTGTCTGACAGCCTACTGCTATCTTGTCACTGTCTGACAGCCTACAGCTATCTTGTCACTGCCCGACAGCTACATAGAGACAAAGCACAAGAGCTCGAGTAGGTTTGCGGACTGTCCCCAACCCGTGGCGCGTGACTTACTGCAGCGATGCTGGGTTTGCTGCTGTCTCCGGCAGGAGGGTGGGTAACGTCAGCCCCCAAGAAAATCACAGGCTCTCGGAAAACCGCCGGGCTGCAAGCACACAGAAAAGGGCCAACGTTCCCGATAAGAGGGGTCAGTCAAAACACGGGTCAAGGGGACACCTTTTTTCACAGCCCTTGTTTTAGGGACTGATGTAACTGCAAAATGGAGCGAGACAAGCAGCCTGCAATGAAGAGAGCTGTCAAGTGTAAGCCACAACAGTCTATATCTTGGTGTAGCTGTAAGCCACAACAGGGTCTATATCTTGGTGTAGCTGTAAGCCACAACAGGGTCTATATCTTGGTGTAGCTGTAAGCCACAAGTCTTTATCTTGGTGTAGCTGTAAGCCACAACAGTCTATATCTTGGTGTAGCTGTAAGCCACAACAGGGTCTATATCTTGGTGTAGCTGTAAGCCACAACAGTCTATATCTTGGTGTAGCTGTAAGCCACAACAGTCTATATCTTGGTGTAGCTGTAAGCCACAACAGTCTATATCTTGGTGTAGCTGTAAGCCACAACAGTCTATATCTTGGTGTAGCTGTAAGCCACAGTGAGAAGCAGAGAAGAGCGATGAGAGTAACCAAGCACGGTGTTGCTCCGGACTCAGAAGACACACCTCTCTTTTCTCCACATGTCACTGTGTGGCTCAAGCTAGCAAAGAGAGATGCTGAAAGAAGACAGAAACAAAGCTGGCTATAAGAGGAGGAAAGTTAGGAGCACCCTGCCGTCAGCAGAAACAATGATTGAGAGCCCAGGAGAGTGTGAAGCCGTCACTACCCCGTCCTCATGCTGTGGGCCGCTACCACCTAGCACTGTGAACAACTACCAGTGTGTTAGTGTGTGTGTGTGTGTGTGTGTCTGACAGCCTCTCTCACATACAGACAGAACACAGCCTGACAGGGGGAGGGGGACATGACTTACAGCGGCGATGGTGGGTTTGTACCTATCCCCCACGGGTGGGTGTGTGATGCTGGCACCAAAGAAGATGACCGGCTCGTGGAACACCGCCGGCCTGTCATGGAGGTCAGGTCACAGGTCATTCATGTGGGTCAACAGGTCATTCATGTGGGTCAACAGGTCATTGATGTGGAGGTCATATCACATTTCATTCATGTGGGTCAACAGGTCATTGATCTGGGTCAACACTTTGAGCAGTCTACCGGAGTGACTTGGGTGAACATTTTAACAATGTCAGCTAACTCAGTGCCTGCCTGAGCATGTCGCTTTACAATGAAACAATTGAGTGATGTTCTAACAACACAAAAAATAGCTCTAAACTCGTTATAATTCAGTAGTGCCAAGTGATTTCCTTGCAAATAACCATAACTGACCTGTGTTGTGTTTTTAAAAAAACACCTACAAACTCTGCCTGATAAAGGCGAAGTTCGGGAGGAATTTTTCTGCGAGTACGAAGATTTGATTAATGACCTCCAGAGACGCGCAACTGACACTCACACCCTCTATCCAACAAGTGTCTGGAACTGTTTAGATAAGCAGTAGTATGGTGGTATCTCTGATTACTGGACCGAGAAAAAAAATGGGAAGTCACTGTTTTGTTCACTTTCGTGTCTTCCTATCAAATTGGAGAGGCCTGTAAATTAGCCTGTGGGCATAGGGAAGCTGGGTGTTGATAACTAATGATAACAGACTGGGAGGAACGAGTGGCTGTAGCACACAGCAGACATTCTTTCAAAACTGCGGCTTTAACTCTAATTCTAACAGAGAAAAAAACTGTCAAGTCTCAAGTCTTGAGTCTCAAGTCAAGCAAGAACTCAAGTCTTTTTTGTTGTTGTAAAGACAGCTACCCAGAATGCATCATAACATACGAACATTGACCCACAGCTTGATCCATGCTGAAATGAAGGCAAGCTTTGACATGACACTTCTATACATGTACTGTCTGCAAGAAAAACAAACAGACACTTCTATACATGTACTGTCTGCAAGATAAACAGACACTTCTATACATGTACTGTCTGCAAGATAAACAGACACTTCTATACATGTACTGTCTGCAAGATAAACAGACACTTCTATACATGTACTGTCTGCAAGATAAACAGACACTTCTATACATGTACTGTCTGCAAGATAAACAGACACTTCTATACATGTACTGTCTGCAAGATAAACAGACACTTCTATACATGTACTGTCTGCAAGAAAAACAAACCAATGATCATGTTCACTCTTCAAAGACCACAACAAAAACACCCTTCAAAATCTGTTATCACACCTATTGCTTCATTCCAAATTCTTCTTGATTATTCATTGCTGTGCAAAATCCTCAATGGGAAAAAAGTGAAATTACCCCATTTACCCCTACAGCACGGAATATTATTGTTACTCAGACAAGTTTTACCCCCATACCATGGACAATTACTCAGACAAGTTTTACCCCCATACCATGGACAATTACTCAGACAAGTTTTACTCCCATACCATGGACAATTACTCAGACAAGTTTTACCCCCATACCATGGACAATTACTCAGACAAGTTTTACTCCCATACCATGGACAATTACTCAGACAAGTTTTACCCCCATACCATGGACAATTACTCAGACAAGTTTTACCCCCATAGCATGGACAATTACTCAGACAAGTTCAAACTTGAAAAATGTCATAGGAAAGTAACTACTGCCAGTTTTCCAAAATTATAAATGCTTGAACATCACAGGAAGCCAATCAAAATGGAAAAAGATATGTATCCTTGGTATCATTGTGTGCAGTGGGTGTTGCAGGGATCTGCATTTAGGAAGTGGAACCGGCAGTTTTGGGCGCTGTGGGGGACTAAATGAGCATGACAGAGCACAGCATGACAGAGCAGAGCATGACAGAGCAGAGCACGTACCGGATGCTGGGGAGCAGAATGCTGTTGACACCGCCCAGCTTAACGTTGATCTTGAGGCAGAGGTTGGACAGGGTCTGCGGCGTGGTCTTGTTGACGTTCTTGGACTGCACGCACTGGGTGGCCAGGCCGAACATGATGTCTCCCACACGCTTCACCTCCGCTGTAACACACCGCACTACAGTCAGTAACATGCTACACAGTACAGTCAGTAACACACTACACAGTACAGTCAGTAACACGCTTCACCTCCGCACTAGTCAGTAACACACCGCACTAGTCAGTAACATGCTTCACCTCCGCTGTAACACACCGCACTAGTCAGTAACACGCTACATAGTAAAGTCAGTAACATGCTTCACCTCCGCTGTAACACACCGCACTAGTCAGTAACACACCGCACTAGTCAGTAACACGCCACACTACAGTCAGTAACATGCTTCACTTCCGCTGTAACACACCGCACTAGTCAGTAACACACCGCACTAGTCAGTAACACGCTTCACCTCCGCTGTAACAGTAACACCCAGCACTAGTCAGTAACACGCTTCACCTCCGCTGTAACACACCGCACTACAGTCAGTAACACACTTCACCTCCGCTGTAACACACCGCGCTAGTCAGTAACACACCGCACTACTCAGTAAGTTGCTTCACCTCCGCTGTAACACACCACACTAGTCAGTAACACACCGCACTACAGTCAGTAACACACTACACAGTACAGTCAGTAACACGCTTAACCTCTGCTGTAACACACCGCACTACAGTCAATAACACGCTTCACCTCCGCTGTAACACATTGCACTACAGTCAGTAACACACCGCACTAGTCAGTAACACACTTCCCCTCCGCTGTAACACACCACACTAGTCAGTAACACACCACACTAGTCAGTAACACACCGCACTAGTCAGTAACACACCGCACTACATGTATTCCGTCGTTTACACGCTACACCGTACAGTCAGTAACACGTTACACAGTACAGTCAGTAACACGCTACACCGTACAGTCAGTAACACGCTACACAGTACAGTCAGTAACATGCTACACAGTACAGTCAGTAACACGCTACACAGTAGTCAGTAACGTGCTACACAGTACAGTCAGTAACACGCTACACCGTACAGTCAGTAACACGCTACACAGTAGTCAGTAACACGCTACACAGTACAGTCAGTAACACGCTACACAGTACAGTCAGTAACACGCTACACAGTACAGTCAGTAGCACGCTACACAGTAGTCAGTAACACGCTACACAGTACAGTCAGTAACACACTACACCGTACAGTCAGTAACACGCTACACAGTAGTCAGTAACACGCTACACAGTACAGTCAGTAACACGCTACACCGTACAGTCAGTAACACGCTACACAGTAGTCAGTAACACGCTACACAGTACAGTCAGTAACACGCTACACAGTACAGTCAGTAACACGCTACACAGTAGTCAGTAACACGCTACACAGTACAGACAGTAACACGCTACACAGTACAGTCAGTAACACACTACACAGTAGTCAGTAACACGCTACACAGTACAGTCAGTAACACGCTACACCGTACAGTCAGTAACACGCTACACAGTAGTCAGTAAAACGCTACACAGTAGTCAGTAACACGCTACACAGTACAGTCAGTAACACGCTACACTGTACAGTCAGTAACACGCTACACAGTACAGTCAGTAACACGCTACACAGTACAGTCAGTAACACGCTACACAGTACAGTCAGTAACACGCTACACAGTAGTCAGTGACACAGTACAGTCAGTAACACGGTACACAGTAGTCAGTAACACGCTACACAGTACAGTCAGTAACGTGCTACACAGTACAGTCAGTAACACGCTACACCGTACAGTCAGTAACATGCTACACAGTACAGTCAGTAAAACAGTACAGTCAGTAAAACAGTACAGTCAGTAACACAGTACAGTCAGTAACACGCTACACAGTACAGTCAGTAACACACTACACAGTACAGTCAGTAACACGCTACACAGTACAGTCAGTAACACAGTACAGTCAAACACGCTACACAGTACAGTCAGTAACACGCTACACAGTACAGTCAGTAACACGCTACACAGTACAGTCAGTAACACAGTACAGTCAGTAACATGCTACACAGTACAGTCAGTAACACGCTACACAGTACAGTCAGTAACACAGTACAGTCAGTAACACGCTACACAGTACAGTCAGTAACACGCTACACCGTACAGTCAGTAACACGCTACACAGTACAGTCAGTAACACACCGCACTACAGTCAGTAACACACCGCACTAGTCAGTAACACGCTACACAGTACAGTCAGTAACACACTACACAGTACAGTCAGTGACACGCTACACAGTACAGTCAGTAACACACTACACAGTACAGTCAGTAACACACAGTACCGTCAGTAACATGCTACACCGTACAGTCAGTAACACGCTACAAGTACAGTCAGTAACACGCTACAAGTACAGTCAGTAACACGCTACACCGTACAGTCAGTAACACGCTACACAGTACAGTCAGTAACACACTAACAGACCTGGGAATGAGTTAAAGTGGTTTGGGCGTACTGACGGGAAAATGTTGCGTTTTAAGCATTTTTAAGGGCACACGGAGATTCTTTTCTTACACAATTAGAAAAGGACTTGGTGGTATTCAGGACGAAAGGCGTATCATTCCCAGGCCTGACTACACACTCAATGGCAAAGTAAATGGTGCTACCACCCCCCCTCCCCTCATCACTCACCATAGACAGGTGTTCTGCCAGGTAAGACCTGGAAGGTGTTCTACAGGTAGAGGAACATGGGCTCTCCCCCCCCCCCCCCCCCCCATCACTCACCACAGACAGGTGTCTTGCCAGGTAAGACCACCACAATGAGCTGCAGGCCCTGGTAGGTGTTCTTCAGGTAGCGGAACATGGGCTCTCCCCCCCTCTCTCTCTCTCCCCCCCCCATCACTCACCATAGACAGGTGTCTTGCCAGGTAAGACAACCACAATAAGCTGCAGGCCCTGGTAGGTGTTCTTCAGGTAGCGGAACATGGGCTCTCCCCCCCTCTCTCTCTCTCCCCCCACATTCACTCACCATAGACAGGTGTCTTGCCAGGTAAGACAACCACAATAAGCTGCAGGCCCTGGTAGGTGTTCTTTAGGTAGCGGAACATGGGCTCTCCCCCCCTCTCTCTCTCTCCCCCCACCATCACTCACCATAGACAGGTGTCTTGCCAGGTAAGACAACCACAATAAGCTGCAGGCCCTGGTAGGTGTTCTTTAGGTAGCGGAACATGGGCTCTCCCCCCCTCTCTCTCTCTCCCCCCACCATCACTCACCATAGACAGGTGTCTTGCCAGGTAAGACAACCACAATAAGCTGCAGGCCCGGGTAGGTGTTCTTCAGGTAGCGGAACATGGGCTCTCCCCCCCTCTCTCTCTCTCCCCCCACCATCACTCACCATAGACAGGTGTCTTGCCAGGTAAGACCACCACAATGAGCTGCAGGCCCTGGTAGGTGTTCTTCAGGTAGCGGAACATGGGCTCTCCCCCCCTCTCTCTCTCTCCCCCCACCATCACTCACCATAGACAGGTGTCTTGCCAGGTAAGACCACCACAATAAGCTGCAGGCCCTGGTAGGTGTTCTTTAGGTAGCGGAACATGGGCTCTCCCCCCCTCTCTCTCTCTCCCCCCACCATCACTCACCATAGACAGGTGTCTTGCCAGGTAAGACCACCACAATAAGCTGCAGGCCCTGGTAGGTGTTCTTTAGGTAGCGGAACATGGGCTCCACCTGGTCGGGGCCGGTGGCGTACTTGCAGAAGCAGGGCTGACCCATGATGGGCATGCCCGCGTCGTTGGAGATACGCTGCAGGTTCTGCGTAAAGTTTCTGAAAGGACAGACAAGGACGTGTGTCAACACCCACGGTCCACACCACAGAGATTTGCTTGTGTGTTATGTGTTCAGGAATCTCACGCAGAACCTGCAGCGTATATCTCCAACGGCGCGGGCATGCTTCGCTTCCTGAACACGCAACACTTCAGCAAACGTCAATCACATCACTTGATCCTCCGTCAAACGTCAGTCACATCACTTGATCCTCCGTCATGTAGCCAGCTCTATTCTCACTGACCACAAGTGGATCATCCTACAAGTATTCTTTGCCTCTCAGTCATGTAGAAACTTTACTAACACTGACCGCAAGTGGATCATCCTACAAGAATTCTTTGCTCCTCCGTCACGTAGCCAGCTCTATTCATACTGACCACAAGTGGATCATCCTACAAGTGTTCTTTGCTCCTCAGTCATGTAGAAACTGTATTCACACTGACCACAAGTGGATCATCCTACAAGTATTCTTTGCTCCTCCATCACGTAGCCAGCTCTATTCATACTGACTGCAAGTGGATCATCCTACAAGTATTCTTTGCTCCTCCGTCATGTAGCCAGCTCTATTCATACTGACTGCAAGTGGATCATCCTACAAGTATTCTTTGCTCCTCCGTCATGTAGCCAGCTCTATTCATACTGACCACAAGTGGATCATCCTACAAGTATTCTTTGCTCCTCCGTCACGTAGCCAGCTCTATTCATACTGACCGCAAGTGGATCATCCTACAAGTATTCTTTGCTCCTCCGTCACGTAGCCAGCTCTATTCATACTGACCGCAAGTGGATCATCCTACAAGAATTCTTTGCTCCTCCGTCACGTAGCCAGCTCTATTCATACTGACCACAAGTGGATCATCCTACAAGTGTTCTTTGCCTCTCAGTCATGTAGAAACTTTACTAACACTGACCGCAAGTGGATCATCCTACAAGTATTCTTTGCTCCTCCGTCACGTAGCCAGCTCTATTCATACTGACCGCAAGTGGATCATCCTACAAGTATTCTTTGCTCCTCCGTCACGTAGCCAGCTCTATTCATACTGACTGCAAGTGGATCATCCTACAAGTATTCGTTGCTCCTCAGTCATGTAAAAACTGTATTCACACTGACCACAAGTGGATCATCCTACAAGTATTCTTTGCTCCTCAGTCATGCAGAAACTGTATTCACACTGACCACAAGTGGATCATCCTACAAGTATTCTTTGCTCCTCAGTCATGCAGAAACTGTATTCACACTGACCGCAAGTGGATCATCCTACAAGTATTCTTTGCTCCTCAGTCATGTAGAAACTGTATTCACACTGACCACAAGTGGATCATCCTACAAGTATTCGTTGCTCCTCATTGTCTCTGTGGACGCTCGCGTGCAATGGGTTGCATCCCTTTGTGCAATGAACGGAGGATAGGGCACAAAAGAAAGTCTTCAAATTCTCCAAACGGGAGGGAAAAGTGCCAAGTAAAATCCTTGTTGTGAAATGACGTCAGTGCCCTTCGGTGATAAGTGTTTCAGTGTAAGGTGTGCTTTCTTCTCCTTTGTTCAGGGCCGAGTGGGTTTTCATGTGTAACATCGTCGTCACCCTGCCATTTAGGCAGCCACACGTTGACCTCGGAGGATGCATGCTTGGTATTTTGGTGTTTTTATAACCCACCGCTCAGATGAGAACTACAGGATGCTTTCAGTGTGTACTTGGTCTTGTGCTTGCATGTAAACACGAAGGGGGATCTGCACATAAGCTAACCTGGGAGATCAGACAAAATCTCCACACACTCCAGGCGCGGCTAGGCCGGGATTTGAAAACTCAACTTTCCGAATTGGAGGCCGGCGTCTTATCCACTAGGCCATTGCGACTTGTCGTTAAGGGTGGCAATATTATTATGTTGAGAGCTACTTGTCGTTAAGGGTGGCAATATTATTATGTTGAGAGCTACTTGTCGTTAAGGGTGGCAATATTATTATGTTGAGAGCTACTTGTCGTTAAGGGTGGCAATATCATTATGTTGAGAGCTACTTGTCGTTAAGGGTGGCAATATTATTATGTTGAGAGCTACTTGTCGTTAAGGGTGGCAATATCATTATGTTGAGAGCTACTTGTCGTTAAGGGTGGCAATATTATTATGTTGAGAGCGACTTGTCGTTAAGGGTGGCAATATTATTATGTTGAGAGCTACTTGTCGTTAAGGGTGGCAATATCATTATGTTGAGAGCTACTTGTCGTTAAGGGTGGCAATATTATTATGTTGAGAGCTACTTGTCGTTAAGGGTGGCAATATCATTATGTTGAGAGCTACTTGTCGTTAAGGGTGGCAATATTATTATGTTGAGAGCTACTTGTCGTTAAGGGTGGCAATATTATTATGTTGAGAGCTACTTGTCGTTAAGGGTGGCAATATCATTATGTTGAGAGCTACTTGTCGTTAAGGGTGGCAATATTATTATGTTGAGAGCTACTTGTCGTTAAGGGTGGCAATATTATTATGTTGAGAGCGACTTGTCGTTAAGGGTGGCAATATTATTATGTTGAGAGCTACTTGTCGTTAAGGGTGGCAATATTATTATGTTGAGAGCGACTTGTCGTTAAGGGTGGCAATATTATTATGTTGAGAGCTACTTGTCGTTAAGGGTGGCAATATTATTATGTTGAGAGCTACTTGTCGTTAAGGGTGGCAATATTATTATGTTGAGAGCTACTTGCTGTCAGAGCTACTTGATTTTGCTTTCCAAAGTGCTAGAGAGTGGACAGGAGATTAGGCTCACGTATCTGTGAGAATCTACAGCAGCCAATGCCTGAGAGACCACTCTTGAGATAACAATATCATTCAATTCACATGTGGGTATATCATATAAGTGAGGTCGTGTCAAACTTGTCTGGCAGGGACCTGTTTTTCCACTGCCCATGATGCCAAAGTCAGCGAGACAAACGTCGTCATGGAAACACTTTTGCGCTAGCAGTTTCCCCTGGAAGAGTGTTTACAACAAACACGTCACGCAATATTTTCCAGAGTGACGTTTCTTTGCTTTGACGTCAAAGATTTCACGAGGTTTGGGAAGAGATCGAGGTTCCATAAGAAGCGTTTTCAATTTCGACGCGTCGACTCCGGGATGTTTGGAGCAAAAAGCAAGCAAGTACAGTATGTAGGATACACAGAACACTTATGTCTACATGGCTTGCTGTGTCGTACCACATTTACAATCGTTGCTTTTTCAAATCTTGAAAAGCTCGCAGTTCAATATTTAAACAAGAAGGGCAAAGCCCATACGACTCACATGCTTGACCTTGACCTTTACATGACCTTGACCTTCAGCTAAACCTAGCAATGACATCATACACTAAGAACTGCTTTACACATTTTTCCTACCAAAATACATGTGACCTTGACCCAAGGTCAAGGTCATGCAACACAAAGCTGTTAATTCAAGACATAGGAAGTACAATGGTGCTTATTGGCTCTTTCTACCATGAGATATGGTCACTTTTAGTGGTTCACTACCTTATTTTGGTCACATTTCATAAGGGTCAAAGTGACCTTGACCTTGATCATATGTGACCAAATGTGTCTCATGATGAAAGCATAACATGTGACCCACATAATTTTTAAGTTTGAAACAGTTATCTTCCATAGTTCAGGGTCAAGGTCACTTCAAAATATGTATACAATCCAACTTTGAAGAGCTCCTGTGACCTTGACCTTGAAGCAAGGTAAAGCAAACTGGTATCAAAAGATGGGGCTTACTTTGCCCTATATATCATATATAGGTGAGGTATTAAATCTCAAAAACTTCAGAGAAAATGGGAAAAATGTGAAAAATAGCTGTTTTTTAGACAACATTTATGGCCCCTGCGACCTTGACCTTGAAGCAAGGTCAAGATGCTATGTATGTTTTTTGGGGCCTTGTCATCATACACCATCTTGCCAAATTTGGTACTGATAGACTGAATAGTGTCCAAGAAATATCCAACGTTAAAGTTTTCTGGACGGACGGACGCCGGGACGGACGGACGACTCGGGTGAGTACATGGACTCACTTTTGCTTTGCATGTGAGTCAAAAAGCACCTGGTATAAATGTGGTACAACACAGCAAGCCATGTAGTATTCTCAATGAAGATGATCCACTTGTGTGCTGACCAACAGACCAGACCAGCAGTCAAGCCTGACGCTGACCAACAGACCAGACCAGCAGTCAAGCCTGACGCTGACCAACAGACCAGACCAGCAGTCAAGCCTGACGCTGACCAACAGACCAGACCAGCAGTCAAGCCTGTAGCTGACCAACAGACCAGACCAGCAGTCAAGCCTGACGCTGACCAACAGACCAGACCAGCAGTCAAGCCTGACGCTGACCAACAGACCAGACCAGCAGTCAAGCCTGACGCTGACCAACAGACCAGACCAGCAGTCAAGCCTGACGCTGACCAACAGACCAGACCAGCAGTCAAGCCTGACGCTGACCAACAGACCAGACCAGCAGTCAAGCCTGACGCTGACCAACAGACCAGACCAGCAGTCAAGCCTGACGCTGACCAACAGACCAGACCAGCAGTCAAGCCTGACGCTGACCAACAGACCAGACCAGCAGTCAAGCCTGACGCTGACCAACAGACCAGACCAGCAGTCAAGCCTGACGCTGACCAACAGACTAGACCAGCAGTCAAGCCTGACGCTGTCCAACAGACCAGACCAGCAGTCAAGCCTGACGCTGACCAACAGACCAGACCAGCAGTCAAGCCTGACGCTGACCAACAGACCAGACCAGCAGTCAAGCCTGACGCTGACCAACAGACCAGACCAGCAGTCAAGCCTGACGCTGACCAACAGACCAGACCAGCAGTCAAGCCTGCTTTCCACATTGCCACTCAATGTCACATTCATGTAGCTTTCTTTATTGACGCTGACCAACAGTGACTGAACGTCACACTACACGTTCATGTAGCTTTCTTTATTGACGCTGACCAACAGTGACTGAACGTCACACTACACATTCATGTAGCTTTCTTTATTGACGCTGACCAACAGTGACTGAACGTCACACTACACATTCATGTAGCTTTCTTTATTGACGCTGACCAACAGTGACTGAACGTCACACTACACATTCATGTAGCTTTCTTTATTGACGCTGACCAACAGTGACTGAACGTCACACTACACATTCATGTAGCTTTCTTTATTGACGCTGACCAACAGTGACTGAACGTCACACTACACGTTCATGTAGCTTTCTTTATTGACGCTGACCAACAGTGACTGAACGTCACACTACACATTCATGTAGCTTTCTTTATTGACGCTGACCAACAGTGACTGAACGTCACACTACACGTTCATGTAGCTTTCTTTATTGACGCTGACCAACAGTGACTGAACTGAACGTCACACTACACATTCATGTAGCTTTCTTTATTGACGCTGACCAACAGTGACTGAACGTCACACTACACGTTCATGTAGCTTTCTTTATTGACGCTGACCAACAGTGACTGAACGTCACACTACACATTCATGTAGCTTTCTTTATTGACGCTGACCAACAGTGACTGAACGTCACACTACACATTCATGTAGCTTTCTTTATTGACGCTGACCAACTGTGACTGAACGTCACACTACACGTTCATGTAGCTTTCTTTATTGACGCTGACCAACAGTGACTGAACGTCACACTACACATTCATGTAGCTTTCTTTATTGACGCTGACCAACAGTGACTGAACGTCACACTACACGTTCATGTAGCTTTCTTTATTGACGCTGACCAACAGTGACTGAACGTCACACTACACGTTCATGTAGCTTTCTTTATTGACGCTGACCAACAGTGACTGAACGTCACACTACACGTTCATGTAGCTTTCTTTATTGACATTCAACAGACAAAACCAGCACAACAATCAAACCTACAAACCCAGAGGGCTAATGACCCAGGGGCATATTCTCAGGGGGCATTTGTCCTAGGGGGCATATTCTCAGGGGGCATTTGTCCTAGGGGGAATATTCTCACGGGGCAGTTGTCCTAAGGGGGCATATTCTCAGGGGGCAGCTCTCTTAAGGGGAATATTCTCACGGGGCAGTTGTCCTAAGGGGCATATTCTCAGAGGGGGAGCAGGTATATTCTCAAGGGGCAGTTGTCCTAAGGGGCAGTTGTCCTGGGGGGTATATTATCAGGGGGCAGTTGTCCTGGGGGGTATATTATCAGGGGGCAGTTGTCTTGGGGGGGGGGGGGTATATTATCAGGGGGCAGTTGTCTTGGGGGGTATATTATCAGGGGGCAGTTGTCCTGGGGGGTATATTATCAGGGGGCAGTTGTCCCGGGGGGTATATTATGAGGGGGCAGTTGTCCTGGGGGGTATATTATCAGGGGGCAGTTGTCCTGGGGGGTATATTATCAGGGGGCAGTTGTCCCAAGGGGCAGTTGTCCTGGGGGGCATATTCTCAGTGGGGTATATGCTTTGGAGGGCATATTCTCAGGGGCCAGTTGTCATAGGGGGGGAGGGGGTGGTGGTGGCATATGTCCTTGGGGGTTAGGGTTAGGGTCCTATTCTCAACAGCAGCATATCTAGGGTGCAGTTGTCCTTGGGGATGGTTGTCCTAGGGGGGCATACATTTTAGGGGGCGGTTTGTCTTAGGGGGCAGGTGTCCTGAGGGAGCGGCAGTTGTAGGGGAGGGGGGCTGTTGTTGGAAGGGGGGTGGGGTGGCTTGGTGGGGGTGCAGTTGTCCTAGGGGGGTTGTCCTGGGAGTGGGGAGTTGTCCTAGGGGGGTTGTCCTGGGAGTGGGGAGTTGTCCTAGGGGGGTTGTCCTGGGAGTGGGGAGTTGTCCTAGGGGGGTTGTCCTGGGAGTGGGGAGTTGTCCTAAGGGCCAGATGTTCGGGGGGTGGGTAACCAGTCAAAAATGAGCATTACAAATCAGAGCCATCCAGTCCTCCACAGCAATGTGACCCCACCAACCCACCTGAGGGCATCCTCCCTGACGTTGCGCTGGGGGGCGAAGCAAGCGATGGCCCAGACCCGGATCTCGATGCCGTAATAGAACTGCTTGCCGCGCATGTCCCACACGCCCTGGTTGGGCACCGCCTGCGCCTTGGTCTGCACAACACCACACCATGCTGACTCCACGCCCAACACGCTGATATACATATCACCGTCACCCCTTATGCCCCCCCCCCCCCCACCCCTTCATCACCATCTTGATTAAGTGTGACTTGTGTGAAGAGTGGCTAACAGTCTGGCTATCCAGATCATGAATACTCTACGTTGTATCTACATCTGACCCACCCCACTTCTCCCTCCACAGAGAAACTTAGCCTTTCTTCAGCACTACAAAGCTAAACCCTTCTCCCTCCACAGAGAAATTTAGCCTTTCTTCAGCACTACAAAGCTAAACCCTTCTCCCTCCACAGAGAAACTTAGCCTTTCTTCAGCACTACAAAGCTAAACCCTTCTCCCCCCACAGAGAAACTTAGCCTTTCTTCAGCACTACAAAGCTAAACCCTTCTCCCTCCACAGAGAAACTTAGCCTTTCTTCAGCACTACAAAGCTAAACCCTTCTCCCTCCACAGAGAAACTTAGCCTTTCTTCAGCACTACAAAGCTAAACCCTTCTCCCCCCACAGAGAAACTTAGCCTTTCTTCAGCACTACAAAGCTAAACCCTTCTCCCTCCACAGAGAAACTTAGCCTTTCTTCAGCACTACAAAGCTAAACCCTTCTCCCCCCACAGAGAAACTTAGCCCTTCTTCAGCACTACAAAGCTAAACCCTTCTCCCTCCACAGAGAAATTTAGCCTTTCTTCAGCACTACAAAGCTAAACCCTTCTCCCTCCACAGAGAAACTTAGCCTTTCTTCAGCACTACAAAGCTAAACCCTTCTCCCTCCACAGAGAAACTTAGCCTTTCTTCAGCACTACAAAGCTAAACCCTTCTCATCTCATTCCTAAACCTCAAACCAAATCTCAGTTGTCTCTGTCCTAGTCTTATCTCTGTCCTAGTCTTATCTCTGTCCTAGTCTTATCTCTGTCCTAGTCTTATCTCTGTCCTAGTCTTATCTCTGTCCTAGTCTTGTCTCTGTCCTAGTCTTGTCTCTGTCCTAGTCTTATCTCTGTCCTAGTCTTGTCTCTGTCCTAGTCTTATCTCTGTCCTAGTCTTATCTCTGTCCTAGTCTTATCTCTGTCCTAGTCTTATCTCTGTCCTAGTCTTGTCTCTGTCCTAGTCTTGTCTCTGTCCTAGTCTTGTCTCTGTCCTAGTCTTGTCTCTGTCCTAGTCTTGTCTCTGTCCTAGTCTTATCTCTGTCCTAGTCTTGTCTCTGTCCTAGTCTTGTCTCTGTCCTAGTCTTGTCTCTGTCCTAGTCTTGTCTCTGTCCTAGTCTTATCTCTGTCCTAGTCTTGTCTCTGTCCTAGTCTTGTCTCTGTCCTAGTCTTATCTCTGTCCTAGTCTTATCTCTGTCCTAGTCTTGTCTCTGTCCTAGTCTTGTCTCTGTCCTAGTCTTATCTCTGTCCTAGTCTTGTCTCTGTCCTAGTCTTGTCTCTGTCCTAGTCTTATCTCTGTCCTAGTCTTATCTCTGTCCTAGTCTTATCTCTGTCCTAGTCTTATCTCTGTCCTAGTCTTGTCTCTGTCCTAGTCTTATCTCTGTCCTAGTCTTATCTCTGTCCTAGTCTTATCTCTGTCCTAGTCTTATTCTATGCACACCAACCAATAACCCAACCTTGCATTCTACAGTTTGTTGGGCACAACCTACTAATGAGAAAAAGTAAACTTTGCTGAAATGGTTTTTTTGTGGTCACTCTATCTGTACTCAAAGGAACATTACCTTGAAATAAACAATAACAATACTTGCTGTAACACATACAAGCATTAGAATCAACGTTCTGTTACTTTATTTTAAATGGTGGTAACAGCATTTTTCTCTTCTCCAATCAAGTTACTGTGGATCAAACCAAGTTGGACATTTGCAGTCAAGCTAACCAGGATTTCCATCACATGGTATGGTATGCAGTCAAGCTGACCAGGATTTCCATCACATGGTATGGTATGCAGTTCAGCTGAAAGCCATCATTCTGCCATTACCCCCACCCCCTCCAAAAAAAAGAAATAAGAAAAGGCATGGTTGACAGCTGAAGTTCAATACATGCAACACTCTTACCTCTTCAAGTTGAAGCATGTTCTACTTACGTGCCTGCATGTTGTACTGTGTGACTAGCCCAGCAGAGCAATAACATTACCCCAGTCATAGAGAATGGCCACAGCAAGACAATAACATTACCTGATTGATAGAGAACGGTAACAGCAGAGCAAGACAGTAACCTTACCTGATTGACGGAGAAGGGTGAAAAGAGAGCGACACAATAAGAGAAGATGGTATGACCACTGACTGACAGAAGTGAGCGACACAATAAGAGAAGACGGTATGACCACTGACTGACAGAAGTACCCACTGACTGACAGAAGTGACCACTGACTGACAGAAGTGACCACTGACTGACAGAAGTGACCACTGACTGACAGAAGTGACCACTGACTGACAGAAGTTACCACTGACTGACAGAAGTGACCACTGACTGACAGAAGTGACCACTGACTGACAGAAGTGACCACTGACTGACAGAAGTGACCACTGACTGACAGAAGTGACCACTGACTGACAGAAGTGACCACTGACTGACAGAAGTGACCACTGACTGACAGAAGTGACCACTGACTGACAGAAGTGACCACTGACTGACAGAAGTGACCAGAGAACAGGCAGCCATGCAGAAGACAGACAATAGCTAAAGACATGTGTACAGTGGAGTCTCTGTCTCTTATTCAACAAATACATTATATATATATATCTACATCTGGCAACTCATTCAGCTCAGAACACAGTGTCACAGCATCTTCAGACATGGACAGAAAAGAACAGATGTAAAGCCAACCAAACTTGAGAGGACAAGACTGCAACTAAACAGACGATCTTTTAACACACACACACACAGAAACACACTCACTGAGAGAGAGAGAGAGAGAGAGAGAGAGAGAGAGAGAGAGAGAGAGAGAGAGAGAGAGAGAGAGAGAGAGAGAGAGAGAGAGAGAGAGAGAGAGAGAGAGAGAGAGAATTCAATACATGCTAAAGAGTTTCCAATATGAGAAGAATAGCGCTAAAACCATCCCGAGACAGCAAGTGAAAAGAATGAAGGAGACAAAAGAGGAATGAGGAGACCAAAGAGGAATGACAAGACAGATAGGCTGCCTGGCAACATCACACAGTACACACCACTGCTGGCACATGATACCTGACAAACTCTGGAAATAACTCGGTAGGGTTTGAACGGCTTGTCAAAGAGTGAATACTCTTTTAGTGAGGCAAGCTTTCCACACATGCTCCTTGCCCACGGTATTCAGACACACCCCTCAATAGTGACTGGCCTATGTCACGTGAGAAAGTTTGACTCACTAAAAGCAAGAGTATTTGACACTCTTCCACAATGCATATAGACCCGACACACTTATTTCCTATTGACAAACTCTACTGCAGACATCTATTTGACAGACGTTCTACATACATTTTATAATTGACACACTCTACTAGACGCATACTGATGCCAAGAGAGACTTCACTGTACACAGACTGTCCAACATGCACAACAAGTCAGGGGAACACACGTTGAGCACCCAGTAGAGAAGTGACACCTACACCACTCAATACCTTCACTGCCTGACACCACCTGCCACCCACCACACATACTGACCAACACAACATCACACACTGACAAACACACTAAAACCCACCTCCACAGCCAAGTCCCATTATGTACATTCCCAAGCGCACTGTAGAATCTGGCCGTACAACCCACATCTATACATGTAGCTGTCATTCCTAACTCTTGTCTTGGTTGACACAATTGTAACACCTGGCATAACTCGCATCAGGAAAAAAACTCGGGTCGGTAGGTCGGTTAATTTTTTTAAATTTACTATTTAAGCTTGTTTTTTTTAATTTACAAAAAAATGTGGCTTTTTATTGGCTGGAAATGGTGTGAACCAAACACGCTACACATGCTGAGCACCCAGCTACCCCCCCCCCCCCCCACACACACACAAAGCACTAGTCTCACTCCTCATCTACAACACTCTACGTGTGCCCTGCTCCACAAACTATCAACATTTCAATCCTTCCACAATTCCAGTTAACACCAAACATTTCAATCCTTCCACAATTCCAGTTAACACCAAACATTTTAATCCTTCCACAATTGCAGTTAACACCAAACATTTTAATCCTTCCACAATTGCAGTTGACACCCAACTTTGCAGACACCTGAAGCCCAAGAAGCTGGACAGTGGCGTGTACGACAGTGGCGTGGCGTGGCAGGTGGAGTGTACGGCAGTGCAGGCGTTAACCTCACAACTCTGTCACCAACGGATCAAGTCAACAATTCACTCCACGTTTTCATTTCACTCTCAGTACTGCACCACTCACAAACCATCAACAGGGGGCATAACTCAAATAAACTCTAGGTGTTGATGGAAAAAAAATCAAAGTTAAAAGTTAAAGACGTGCAAATCAAGGTGGTAGTGAAATGTAAGGTGATAGCTTACCCTCCCTCCGTACTGCAATTTGGGTGCGTTCAAAACTCTGCCCTCCACCTCCATCATCTGAGTGCTAATGCTGATGCCAAACGTTTGGAGGTAGGGGTCCGCATTGAAATTGGCCTTGCGCACCTAGCCACACATAGGGGGCGCCACACAGGGCAACAATCAACATCAGTATTCTGCACCTCTGTCTCGCAACACAGGCTTTTCTTCGCCGGCTTTTCCCCAACTCGGCTGGCTTTTCCTATAAACTCTCTGGCTGGGTTTGCCCCAACTGGCTGCAAGATTTGTGTGTTAGCGGGATGACGATGCTTGTCGTTGGTGCTAAAGGGAAAGAACTCTGCCCCTCACCTACACGTGATTTGCTCTGACCCCTGTCGTAGCCCGCTAGCAGGGACGTGACAACAAGCTCTGAAAACGGCACCGCAATCCTCATCGCCCCTACCATTGACTTTTCTTTCTTTACAGTGCGCTATTCAGGCACTGGCATCATTTTCAAAAGGAAGCAACGTCAAATGCTTCAAAGTCTCATCCCGGAATATCTGTTGCCAAAACTCAAATCAGACAATTATTTTTTTTGCTACGGGCGCGTGCATTTCAGAGCTTTGCAAGGACAAAACCAAATCAGGAGATACGCTGACCACTGCAAAAGAACAAGACAAGGACAACGCAGAATGAAGACACCGAGTGTAACGCAGAATGAAGACACCGAGTGTAAGAGACTAAAGCAGACAGGACAAGACAAAGGGAGCGACAGGTAGAGGAATAAAACAGGTGTAGGGAGGGAGGAGGAGGAGGTAAAACAAGCATGCCTACCCGCCCGCCGTACTGCAGCCTGGGCACGGGCAGGACACGACCTTTGACCTCGGTCATTTGGGAATCGACATTGATGTCAAACGTTCGCAGGTAGGGGTCGTTATTGAAGTCGGCTTTGGACACCTGGTGCGGTCCAGAGTGAGCAGGACATGAGGAGAGACCAAGCCAGGCCAAATCAGCACACATAGCCATAACATCCCACCTCTCAACACATAGCCATAACATTCCACCTCTCAACATAACACACATCTCATAACACATGTCTCCCACCTCCACAACCACAGCCTTCACTCACCACCTCTCTTTTCAACCTCTAGATTTGTCAACATTTCTTCTTTTTACACACAGGGTAAATGAGTGAGCGAGAGTGAGAGTAAGATAGAGAGAGAAAGACTGACAGAGAGAGAGAGAGAGAGAGAGAGAGAGAAAGACTGACAGAGAGAGAGCGTGTGTGTGTTCTGCCTTGTGCTGTTTGCATGTGTTGAAGAGCGAGTGTAATAATACCCAAGTTGTCCTAAATGTTGTATATGTAACCCCTTGACTGTCACACTAGGTATGATGTACATCGTTTGCCTTCAAACAAAATAAATACTCTGAAGAGCAGCAAGATGATGACCATTTCCTCAGATTTGGTGTAATTGTTATACCTTGCATGTTCTTATTTAAAAAAAAATTAAATTGAACTAAATTCCTCTTGCAGTCCTCTTGGGTTCTGTCCCAGCAGTAGTGGATTTGATGACGCAACATTGAATGATGATTACTGCCAAGCTGGACTGGAGTTACTGAAGCTGAAGGTAGAGAGGGAGAAGCTGAGTACAGAGGGCTCCCTACAGTGCTTCCTGCCATCACAGAACAATGCCAATGTCCTCTAATGGCAGGTGTCCTTTCACCACAGGGGCTGAGATGGCAGGTAGCACTGTGCAGTCCATGGCTACTCTGTTAGTTCTCCAGTACTGTGGTCTGGTAATATTAGTTATACTTAGTCAAAGCTATTGAGTACTCTGCTCTGCTATATATATATTAGTTCAAGCTACACTTTGTCAAAGCTATCGAGTACTCTGGTTTGAAATATTAGTTATACTTTGGGAAAGCTATCGAGTACTCTGGTTTGAAATATTAGTTATACTTTGGGAAAGCCATTGAATATTGTGGTCTGCTAATAATGTCTAGTTTGTCAGAGCCATTGATTAACACTGCTTTCTTCCCATTGACATCATGATTACAACTACAACCCATCTCTCTGTTCGTACAAACACACACATTTCATGTAGAACTACAACCCATCTCTCTGTTCGTACAAACACACACATTTCATGTAGAACTACAACCCATCTCTCTGTTCGTACAAACACACACATTTCATGTAGAACTACAACCCATCTCTCTGTTCGTACAAACACACACATTTCATGTAGAACTACAACCCATCTCTCTTTTCATACACACAAACATTTCATGTCAGTCCTTTATCATGGCATGTTTGGGAAGACACTTGACACACACAACAAGCACAGAGAAAGGACAAGCTGACAATGAATGACACACACCACAACTTGCATAGAGAGAGACATGGAGAGGTCTTGTGATGGGTGACACACACCACAACTTGCATAGAGAGAGACATGGAGAGGTCTTGTGATGGGTGACACACCACAACTTGCATAGAGAGAGACATGGAGAGGTCTTGTGATGGGTGACACACACCACAACTTGCATAGAGAGAGACATGGAGAGGTCTTGTGATGGGTGACACACCACAACTTGCACAGAGAGAGACATGGAGAGGTCTTGTGATGGGTGCAAAACAATGCAATCCAACAAGCAAGGACACAGCCCCACAAGGAAACTCATAATGACACAGAGAAGTGGAGGGGGGTGGGGGTGGGGGTGGGGGGTAGGGTTCAGGAAGTAGTTGCTTTGGGCACTGGGAAGGACAGGTGGCGATGAGCACTGGGAAGGACAGGTGGCGATGAGCACTGGGAAGGACAGGTGGCGATGGGCACTGGGAAGGACAGGTGGCGATGAGCACTGGGAAGGACAGGTGGCGATGAGCACTGGGAAGGACAGGTGGCGATGAGCACTGGGAAGGACAGGTGGCGATGAGCACTGGGAAGGACAGGTGGCGATGAGCACTGGGAAGGACAGGTGGCGATGAGCACTGGGAAGGACAGGTGGCGATGAGCACTGGGAAGGACAGGTGGCGATGAGCACTGGGAAGGAAAGGTGGCGATGAGCACTGGGAAGGACAGGTGGCGATGGGCACTGGGAAGGACAGGTGGCGATGGGCACTGGGAAGGACAGGTGGCGATGGGCACTGGGAAGGACAGGTGGCGATGGGCACTGGGAAGGACAGGTGGCGATGAGCACTGGGAAGGACAGGTGGCGATGGGCACTGGGAAGGACAGGTGGCGATGGGCACTGGGAAGGACAGGTGGCGATGGGCACTGGGAAGGACAGGTGGCGATGGGCACTGGGAAGGACAGGTGGCGATGGGCACTGGGAAGGACAGGTGGCGATGGGCACTGGGAAGGACAGGTGGCGATGGGCACTGGGAAGGACAGGTGGCGATGAGCACTGGGAAGGACAGGTGGCGATGGGCACTGGGAAGGACAGGTGGCGATGAGCACTGGGAAGGACAGGTGGCGATGGGCACTGGGAAGGACAGGTGGCGATGGGCACTGGGAAGGACAGGTGGCGATGGGCACTGGGAAGGACAGGTGGCGATGGGCACTGGGAAGGACAGGTGGCGATGAGCACTGGGAAGGACAGGTGGCGATGGGCACTGGGAAGGACAGGTGGCGATGAGCACTGGGAAGGACAGGTGGCGATGAGCACTGGGAAGGACAGGTGGCGATGGGCACTGGGAAGGACAGGTGGCGATGGGCACTGGGAAGGACAGGTGGCGATGGGCACTGGGAAGGACAGGTGGCGATGGGCACTGGGAAGGACAGGTGGCGATGGGCACTGGGAAGGACAGGTGGCGATGACACAGTGGAACCCCCCTTTAAGACCCTGACTTGAGACTTCCTCCCTGTCTAGACCTCTCCCTGTCTAGACCTCTCCCTGTCTAGACCTCTCCCTGTCTAGACCTCTCCCTGTCTAGACCTTTCCCTGTCAAGACCTCTCCCTGTCAAGACCTCTCCCTGTCAAGACCTCTCCCTGTCTAGACCTCTCCCTGTCAAGACCTCTCCCTGTCAAGACCTCTCCCTGTCTAGACCTCTCCCTGTCAAGACCTCTCCCTGTCAAGACCTCTCCCTGTCTAGACCTCTCCCTGTCAAGACCTCTCCCTGTCAAGACCTCTCCCTGTCTAGACCTCTCCCTGTCAAGACCTCTCCCTGTCAAGACCTCTCCCTGTCTAGACCTCTGCCTGTCAAGACCTCTCCCTGTCTAGACCTCTCCCTGTCTAGACCTCTCCCTGTCTAGACTTCCTCCCTGTCTAGACCTCTCCCTGTCTAGACCTCTCCCTGTCAAGACCTCTCCCTGTCAAGACCTCTCCCTGTCTAGACCTCTCCCTGTCTAGACCTCTCCCTGTCTAGACCTTTCCCTGTCAAGACCTCTCCCTGTCAAGACCTCTCCCTGTCAAGACCTCTCCCTGTCTAGACCTCTCCCTGTCTAGACCTCTCCCTGTCTAGACCTCTCCCTGTCAAGACCTCTCCCTGTCTAGACCTCTCCCTGTCTAGACCTCTCCCTGTCAAGACCTCTCCCTGTCTAGACCTCTCCCTGTCTAGACCTCTCCCTGTCAAGACCTCTCCCTGTCTAGACCTCTCCCTGTCAAGACCTCTCCCTGTCTAGACCTCTCCCTGTCTAGACCTCTCCCTGTCTAGACTTCCTCCCTGTCTAGACCTCTCCCTGTCTAGACCTCTCCCTGTCTAGACCTCTCCCTGTCAAGACCTCTCCCTGTCAAGACCTCTCCCTGTCTAGACCTCTCCCTGTCTAGACCTCTCCCTGTCTAGACCTCTCCCTGTCTAGACTTCCTCCCTGTCTAGACCTCTCCCTGTCAAGACCTCTCCCTGTCTAGACCTCTCCCTGTCTAGACCTCTCCCTGTCTAGACCTCTCCCTGTCAAGACCTCTCCCTGTCAAGACCTCTCCCTGTCTACCTCTCCCTGTCAAGACCTCTCCCTGTCAAGACCTCTCCCTGTCTAGACCTCTCCCTGTCAAGACCTCTCCCTGTCTAGACCTCCTTTATCGTTTTCTCTTCATGGAGTCTGAAAATGTACCTCTATTTTCAGACTCCCTCTTATTCAAGACCGGATTTCTTCACATTTTATTTTCAGTTCTTAAAGGGGGGTTCCACTGTAAAGACAATGTCAGCATCACTGACAGTCAAGGGACACATGACAATACTGACACACTGTCAACATCACTGACAGTCAAGGGACACATGACAATACTGACACACTGTCAACAATGTCAGCATCACTGACAGTCAAGGGACACATGACAATACTGACACACTGTCAACATCACTGACAGTCAAGGGACACATGACAATACTGACACACTGTCAACAATGTCAGCATCACAGACAGTCAAGGGACACATGACAATACTGACACACTGTCAACAATGTCAGCATCACAGACAGTCAAGGGACACATGACAATACTGACACACTGTCAGCATCACAGACAGTCAAGGGACACATGACAATACTGACACACTGTCAACAATGTCAGCATCACAGACAGTCAAGGGACACATGACAATACTGACACACTGTCAACAATGTCAGCATCACAGACAGTCAAGGGACACATGACAATACTGACACACTGTCAGCATCACAGACAGTCAAGGGACACATGACAATACTGACACACTGTCAACAATGTCAGCATCACAGACAGTCAAGGGACACATGACAATACTGACACACTGTCAACAATGTCAGCATCACTGACAGTCAAGGGACACATGACAATACTGACACACTGTCAACATCACTGACAGTCAAGGGACACATGACAATACTGACACACTGTCAACAAACACATGACGGTGACATGACAATGGTGATGGAGCCAACACAACACGTGACGGTGACACAGACAAGAGAGCAGTCCCCGGCATATGACTATGTATGACTATGACTGCTGGCTTGACCTCTCCTCAACGCAACTTTCAAACACTAACCTCTGCCCTTAACAACAAGCCAGTGCTGTTCCCAGACCTCGGTGGGCGGTCATTAAACATTCTGTTTTCATCCCAGACCTCGGTGGGCGGTCATTAAGCATTCTGTTTTCATCCCAGACCTCGGTGGGCGGTCATTAAGCATTCTGTTTCCAGACCTCGGTGGGCGGTCATAAAGCATTCTGTTTTCATCTGACACATTGTTCCTGACCCCAGGTCAATCCAATGTCCAACAATGTTGACACGCCCAATATCTTTTGACACAACTTGTTCACACTAAGGACATTTTGACCGATATATTTTGATACCAAGTCCAACTGGCCTTTTCTTTTCTGTGTCTGGGAACAACACTGACAAGCAAATGAAAAACACTTATATCAAAATAATGACAGCATTGCTCAGAACAATCATCTTCATTGTATCTGAAAGAGAGAAAACAATTACAGTTTAAGGGAATGAGCATGCTGCCAGTATTTAAAAAAAAGAAAGAATAAAAAGGGCATTGTTATAAGTTCAAAATACAAGCAAAAGCCTAGCTTTATATATATATATACAGAACAGTTAGCCAGAACAATTGTGAAAAAGTGTCTGTCAAATTCAGACCCAAATTTTCTGTCTCTCAAACTATTTTTCTTCAATCAAATGATTTATTTGCAAATTGCATACGATGCCTTTTTTCTTCTTCTTTTTTGTTTTAATACAAAAGACATATTCTTGTTTTATGATGAGAAATGAGCAATCACAACATGAGTGTCAGTGTGAATTGTCAGCCTGTTTTGCAGCCAGCGCCTTACCTGGCCGTTACCTGGCCACTTTCTCTACACGTTACCTGGCCACTGTCTCTACACGTTACCTGGCCACTGTCTCTACACGTTACCTGGCCACTGTCTCCACAAGCAGTCCGCCACAGTGACCGGCATCCTGTATCTGACTCTGCGCTATCTTACACTAACACTGACCCCACGCAAGCCATCAGTGGTGCTATGCTCAAGCCCACACACATTCCACTTAAACCAGTGCTACTTGTGACAATGTCCATCATGTAGTCCAGTGTACAACGCTTCTCACTGCATCGTGTGGCAGAGAAAAGCCCTTCCTTGCTAAGATCCTTCCTTGCTTGGTGAAACATGTTGAGAGCTAGAGAGCAGCAGGTTGATTACAGAGCTACGTTACATGGTGTGGCAGAGAAAAGCCCTTCCTTGCTTGGTGAAACATGTTGAGAGCTAGAGAGCAGCAGGTTCATTACAGAGCTAAGTTACATGGTGTGGCAGAGAAAAGCCCTTCCTTGCTTGGTGAAACATGTTGAGAGCTAGAGAGCAGCAGGTTGATTACAGAGCTATGTTACATGGTGTGGCAGAGAAAAGCCCTTCCTTGCTAGGTGAAACATGTTGAGAGCTAGAGAGCAGCAGGTTGATTACAGAGCTACGTTACATGGTGTGGCAGAGAAAAGCCCTTCCTTGCTTGGTGAAACATGTTGAGAGCTAGAGAGCAGCAGGTTCATTACAGAGCTAAGTTACATGGTGTGGCAGAGAAAAGCCCTTCCTTGCTTGGTGAAACATGTTGAGAGCTAGAGAGCAGCAGGTTGATTACAGAGCTATGTTACATCGTGTGGCAGAGAAAAGCCCTTCCTTGCTTGGTGAAACATGTTGAGCTAGAGAGCAGCAGGTTGATTACAGAGCTAAGTTACATGGTGTGGCAGAGAAAAGCCCTTCCTTGCTTGGTGAAACATGTTGAGCTAGAGAGCAGCAGGTTGATTACAGAGCTACGTTACATTGTGTGGCAGAGAAAAGCCCTTCCTTGCTTGGTGAAACATGTTGAGAGCTAGAGAGCAGCAGGTTGATTACAGAGCTATGTTACATGGTGTGGCAGAGAAAAGCCCTTCCTTGCTAGGTGAAACATGTTGAGATGTAGAGAGCAGCAGTTTGATTACAGAGCTATATAGCTATTCTGATGAACACGTGGGGGAATTCGGGGGCTGTGATTGGATGGTCTCTTCCGATCATCAAAGCATAATGCTACGGAAGTCGGCCATTTTTCTCAATATCCAAAAGCATATTGTCAATAACAAAGACGCATGGTTCCGGTTGACCCACCTGTACCACACGATGTTTCACTGATCGACAACAGCATACACTGACAACTTGAAATTCTTCTCGGGAATGTTTTTCAGCTTTACAAATGTCGATAGCATACCCTTTTCTGCTAACTTCCCGATGAAACAGGACTAAACCTATTATTTTCTGTCCCTAAACACCACAAAATGCCCAAAGTCGAAAGATGTAGTACAAACAGGGGAGTACAACGGAACAGCCGTTTTTGTGTGCCTGTGAGCTTAGTTCACAGTTGCCGACTGACACAAATTTTCGCATTCGGCTTTTCTTATCTCGTAACTCCACACTAAATACCCCACTTCCCCTCTGAAGTATTGATGTACAACCCATGACACTAACATTCATGTAGTCGTTTATAACTGAGGTTGAAAAATTCGCTTCATGACGAGACAAGTATAAATGCCATTCACCCAAACTGAAAACGTCGCTGCCGTCTGCTCGCTTTGTACGGATTAGCTGTTCTCTTTTCCTCCCCTTGTTGCATCCTAGTTCTTCAGTTGTTTCTAGTTTTCCGTTGATGTTGTGTTTTGGTCTTCTTCATAAGTAGTCTTGTTCAAAATTAAAAAACTCAAACTTCTTTTTGTTGTATACGAATGAACTGATAAAAAGCTGTTTAACAGCTGTGTTGGTTAGTTAGTTAGCTGTTGCTTTTCGGGTCCAGCGGACACAGCTGTGTTGTCAAATCGATTTTTTTTTCCAAAGTCAGTGTGGCGCCTGCGCAAAACTAATGCGCATAAGAAACGGCGTCTGCTATCAAAACCTGAGATCAACGCATCGACGCAAAAACTGTCATTTTGTAAGTTTGGAACAACAAATAAAGGTCAGAACAGCTATATAATCGCTATTGTATTTTCAGCGTAGCAATAGGGTCCGATATTTAGACTCGAACAAGTATAATGCGACTCGTCTTCGACTTGTCGGCATTATACTTGTCTCGTCTAAATATCGGACCCTATTGCTACGCTGAAAACACAATAGCTGTTAATGTTACATCGTGTGGAACAAGTGGAATGTGTCTGACTTGAGCTGCTACACAGTACGGCTAGGTCTATGGGGACACACTGTCACACACAGAGAGAATCAACAATATCAACACACAGCAACACGCTACACTGCCGTGACACAGTACACATCATGACACAGTACACAGCAACTGGGACACAGTACACATCATGACACATTACACAGTAACTGGGACACAGTACACATCAGGACACATTACACAGTAACTGGGACACAGTACACATCAGGACACATTACACAGTAACTGGGACACAGTACACAGCAACTGGGACACAGTACACAGCCGCCCTCAACGCCTGAAAGTTTGAGAGTCAACAGTTAATCGTGATTATGCATACAGTCATAGAGATACAGTCCTTCACAGGAAGGCTACATGGACCGGTCCGTGTGCAAACTGTACCTGCTATGTCCACCCCTGTCCACCGCCTGTTTCTCTTGTGTTTCTCCATGGCAACACAGGCATTACTCTTCTCTCCACAAAGTACACTGTCTTTAGTTCTCCACAAAGTACACTGTCTTTAGTTCTCTCCACAAAGTACACTGTCTTTAGTTCTCTCCACAAAGTACACTGTCTTTAGTTCTCTCCACAAAGTACACTGTCTTTAGTTCTCCACAAAGTACACTGTCTTTAGTTCTCTCCACAAAGTACACTGTCTTTAGTTCTCTCCACAAAGTACACTGTCTTTAGTTCTCTCCACAAAGTACACTGTCTTTAGTTCTCTCCACAAAGTACACTGTCTTTAGTTCTCCACAAAGTACACTGTCTTTAGTTCTCCACAAAGTACACTGTCTTTAGTTCTCCACAAAGTACACTGTCTTTAGTTCTCTCCACAAAGTACACTGTCTTTAGTTCTCTCCACAAAGTACACTGTCTTTAGTTCTCTCCACAAAGTACACTGTCTTTAGTTCTCTCCACAAAGTACACTGTCTTTAGTTGTCTCCACAAAGTACACTGTCTTTAGTTCTCTCCACAAAGTACACTGTCTTTAGTTCTCCACAAAGTACACTGTCTTTAGTTCTCCACAAAGTACACTGTCTTTAGTTCTCTCCACAAAGTACACTGTCTTTAGTTCTCCACAAAGTACACTGTCTTTAGTTCTCTCCACAAAGTACACTGTCTTTAGTTCTCTCCACAAAGTACACTGTCTTTAGTTCTCTCCACAAAGTACACTGTCTTTAGTTCTCTCCACAAAGTACACTGTCTTTAGTTCTCTCCACAAAGTACACTGTCTTTAGTTCTCCACAAAGTACACTGTCTTTAGTTCTCTCCACAAAGTACACTGTCTTTAGTTCTCTCCACAAAGTACACTGTCTTTAGTTGTCTCCACAAAGTACACTGTCTTTAGTTCTCTCCACAAAGTACACTGTCTTTAGTTCTCCACAAAGTACACTGTCTTTACTTCTCTCCACAAAGTACACTGTCTTTAGTTCTCCACAAAGTACACTGTCTTTAGTTCTCTCCACAAAGTACACTGTCTTTAGTTCTCCACAAAGTACACTGTCTTTAGTTCTCTCCACAAAGTACACTGTCTTTAGTTCTCTCCACAAAGTACACTGTCTTTAGTTCTCCACAAAGTACACTGTCTTTAGTTCTCTCCACAAAGTACACTGTCTTTAGTTGTCTCCACAAAGTACACTGTCTTTAGTTCTCCACAAAGTACACTGTCTTTAGTTCTCCACAAAGTACACTGTCTTTAGTTCTCCACAAAGTACACTGTCTTTAGTTCTCTCCACAAAGTACACTGTCTTTACTTCTCTCCACAAAGTACACTGTCTTTAGTTCTCTCCACAAAGTACACTGTCTTTAGTTCTCTCCACAAAGTACACTGTCTTTAGTTCTCTCCACAAAGTACACTGTCTTTAGTTCTCTCCACAAAGTACACTGTCTTTAGTTCTCTCCACAAAGTACACTGTCTTTAGTTCTCTCCACAAAGTACACTGTCTTTAGTTCTCTCCACAAAGTACACTGTCTTTAGTTCTCTCCACAAAGTACACTGTCTTTAGTTCTCTCCACAAAGTACACTGTCTTTAGTTGTCTCCACAAAGTACACTGTCTTTAGTTCTCTCCACAAAGTACACTGTCTTTAGTTCTCCACAAAGTACACTGTCTTTACTTCTCTCCACAAAGTACACTGTCTTTAGTTCTCTCCACAAAGTACACTGTCTTTAGTTCTCTCCACAAAGTACACTGTCTTTAGTTCTCCACAAAGTACACTGTCTTTAGTTCTCTCCACAAAGTACACTGTCTTTAGTTCTCTCCACAAAGTACACTGTCTTTAGTTCTCTCCACAAAGTACACTGTCTTTAGTTCTCTCCACAAAGTACACTGTCTTTAGTTCTCTCCACAAAGTACACTGTCTTTAGTTCTCCACAAAGTACACTGTCTTTAGTTCTCTCCACAAAGTACACTGTCTTTAGTTCTCTCCACAAAGTACACTGTCTTTAGTTCTCTCCACAAAGTACACTGTCTTTAGTTCTCTCCACAAAGTACACTGTCTTTAGTTCTCTCCACAAAGTACACTGTCTTTAGTTCTCTCCACAAAGTACACTGTCTTTAGTTGTCTCCACAAAGTACACTGTCTTTAGTTCTCCACAAAGTACACTGTCTTTAGTTCTCCACAAAGTACACTGTCTTTAGTTCTCCACAAAGTACACTGTCTTTAGTTCTCTCCACAAAGTACACTGTCTTTAGTTCTCTCCACAAAGTACACTGTCTTTAGTTCTCTCCACAAAGTACACTGTCTTTAGTTCTCTCCACAAAGTACACTGTCTTTAGTTCTCTCCACAAAGTACACTGTCTTTAGTTCTCTCCACAAAGTACACTGTCTTTAGTTCTCTCCACAAAGTACACTGTCTTTAGTTCTCTCCACAAAGTACACTGTCTTTAGTTCTCTCCACAAAGTACACTGTCTTTAGTTCTCTCCACAAAGTACACTGTCTTTAGTTCTCTCCACAAAGTACACTGTCTTTAGTTCTCTCCACAAAGTACACTGTCTTTAGTTCTCTCCACAAAGTACACTGTCTTTAGTTCTCTCCACAAAGTACACTGTCTTTAGTTCTCTCCACAAAGTACACTGTCTTTAGTTCTCTCCACAAAGTACACTGTCTTTAGTTCTCTCCACAAAGTACACTGTCTTTAGTTCTCCACAAAGTACACTGTCTTTAGTTCTCTCCACAAAGTACACTGTCTTTAGTTCTCTCCACAAAGTACACTGTCTTTAGTTCTCTCCACAAAGTACACTGTCTTTAGTTCTCTCCACAAAGTACACTGTCTTTAGTTGTCTCCACAAAGTACACTGTCTTTAGTTCTCTCCACAAAGTACACTGTCTTTAGTTCTCTCCACAAAGTACACTGTCTTTAGTTCTCTCCACAAAGTACACTGTCTTTAGTTCTCCACAAAGTACACTGTCTTTAGTTCTCTCCACAAAGTACACTGTCTTTAGTTCTCCACAAAGTACACTGTCTTTAGTTCTCTCCACAAAGTACACTGTCTTTAGTTCTCTCCACAAAGTACACTGTCTTTAGTTCTCTCCACAAAGTACACTGTCTTTAGTTCTCTCCACAAAGTACACTGTCTTTAGTTCTCCACAAAGTACACTGTCTTTAGTTCTCTCCACAAAGTACACTGTCTTTAGTTCTCCACAAAGTACACTGTCTTTAGTTCTCCACAAAGTACACTGTCTTTAGTTCTCTCCACAAAGTACACTGTCTTTAGTTCTCTCCACAAAGTACACCGTCTTTAGTTCTCCACAAAGTACACTGTCTTTAGTTCTCTCCACAAAGTACACTGTCTTTAGTTCTCTCCACAAAGTACACTGTCTTTAGTTCTCTCCACAAAGTACACTGTCTTTAGTTCTCCACAAAGTACACTGTCTTTAGTTCTCTCCACAAAGTACACTGTCTTTAGTTCTCTCCACAAAGTACACTGTCTTTACTTCTCTCCACAAAGTACACTGTCTTTAGTTCTCTCCACAAAGTACACTGTCTTTAGTTCTCTCCACAAAGTACACCGTCTTTAGTTCTCCACAAAGTACACTGTCTTTAGTTCTCTCCACAAAGTACACTGTCTTTAGTTCTCTCCACAAAGTACACTGTCTTTAGTTCTCTCCACAAAGTACACTGTCTTTAGTTCTCTCCACAAAGTACACTGTCTTTAGTTCTCTCCACAAAGTACACTGTCTTTAGTTCTCTCCACAAAGTACACTGTCTTTAGTTCTCTCCACAAAGTACACTGTCTTTAGTTCTCTCCACAAAGTACAGTCTTTAGTTCTCTCCACAAAGTACACTGTCTTTAGTTCTCCACAAAGTACACTGTCTTTAGTTCTCTCCACAAAGTACACTGTCTTTAGTTCTCTCCACAAAGTACACTGTCTTTAGTTCTCTCCACAAAGTACACTGTCTTTAGTTCTCCACAAAGTACACTGTCTTTAGTTCTCTCCACAAAGTACACTGTCTTTAGTTCTCTCCACAAAGTACACTGTCTTTAGTTCTCTCCACAAAGTACACTGTCTTTAGTTCTCTCCACAAAGTACACTGTCTTTAGTTCTCTCCACAAAGTACACTGTCTTTAGTTGTCTCCACAAAGTACACTGTCTTTAGTTCTCTCCACAAAGTACACTGTCTTTAGTTCTCTCCACAAAGTACACTGTCTTTAGTTCTCCACAAAGTACAGTCTTTAGTTCTCTCCACAAAGTACACTGTCTTTAGTTCTCTCCACAAAGTACACTGTCTTTAGTTGTCTCCACAAAGTACACTGTCTTTAGTTCTCCACAAAGTACACTGTCTTTAGTTCTCCACAAAGTACACTGTCTTTAGTTCTCTCCACAAAGTACACTGTCTTTAGTTCTCTCCACAAAGTACACTGTCTTTAGTTCTCTCCACAAAGTACACTGTCTTTAGTTCTCTCCACAAAGTACACTGTCTTTAGTTCTCCACAAAGTACACTGTCTTTAGTTCTCTCCACAAAGTACACTGTCTTTAGTTGTCTCCACAAAGTACACTGTCTTTAGTTCTCTCCACAAAGTACACTGTCTTTAGTTCTCTCCACAAAGTACACTGTCTTTACTTCTCTCCACAAAGTACACTGTCTTTAGTTCTCTCCACAAAGTACACTGTCTTTACACTCTTATTCCATGTCATGTTTTACACTTGACAAATGTCTGCAGCTTGTCCAAACACATGACGCTGTGCTTCACCCCTTGCCTGTCACGGTACCAGGTATTTATTTGATCACAAAATAGCAATATTCTGCCAAGGGAAGCAACCGCTGTATATTGCCCTTTGGACTGACCCAAGATCATTGCTTCCCCTGGAGACCATTCCTAGATTCGCTATCATTCTTATACATTGCATGTTCTGATTTTTCATTTCACTTTGTTAAACTAAATACTTAGGACTGCCAAGGGATGACAGCCATATGTCAGGTAGCAGCAAGTACAGTTTGCACAGAGACACGCGTCATGACAGCTAGGCAGTAAGGCTGGCTTGTTTACAGCACTCCACGCTGTGCTGTTACATCATGACCCACAACCACTGTCCCAAGCCACACACACAATGTTTAAACACAAACTGAAGCAACACAATGTTAACAATACATGTGGCATCAAAAGAGTTAAGGGCCTTGAATAGCTCAGCTCTACACAGATACCAGCTCTACACAGATCCAGCTTGTGCAGTTAAGACAGATAATAGATCAATCATCTTTAAGCTGTATCTGCCTGTCAAGTTAAGTGTAAAATATCAAAATTAATGTTATGAATCGATTTTTTTTTTTTTTACATTACTAGTTTGATGGTTGGAACCATTTAACTTCAAATTGAAATTCTATGAGACATCATTTTGTTGTGTCTAAGCTTTGAAAGAAATAAATGAAGGTGGAATAAGAGTGAAGAGAACTTACCAGGTTGTTGATTTCCTTCTCCCTGTCCGGGGCTGACCTGGCTGTTGCCTGCAGTCACACAACACACTGTTAGTCTCACCTTACTCACAACAATAATCATCATAATAATAATGCATAATATTTATAAAGCGAATATATCCAGGGTAAAACCCGGCTCAAAGCGCTGTACAATCATTGGGGGAACAAACAATAACATACAACTAGTCTTACCTTACACACAACACACACACCTTATGCACTGCCTGCTGGACTAACACTACCTGGGTTTGCGTGATACAAGACACACACCTTATGCACTGCCTGCTGGACTAACACTACCTGGGTTTGAGTGATACAAGACACACACCTTATGCACTGCCTGCTGGACTAACACTACCTGGGTTTGTGTGATACAAGACACACACCTTATACACTGCCTGCTGGACTAACACTACCTGGGTTTGTGTGATACAAGACACACACCTTATACACTGCCTGCTGGACTAACACTACCTGGGTTTGAGTGATACAAGACACACACCTTATACACTGCCTGCTGGACTAACACTACCTGGGTTTGAGTGATACAAGACACACACCTTATGCACTGCCTGCTGGACTAACACTACCTGGGTTTGAGTGATACAAGACACACACCTTATGCACTGCCTGCTGGACTAACACTACCTGGGTTTGTGTGATACAAGACCCACACCTTATGCACTGCCTGCTGGACTAACACTACCTGGGTTTGAGTGATACAAGACACACACCTTATGCACTGCCTGCTGGACTAACACTACCTGGGTTTGCATGATACAAGACACACACCTTATGCACTGCCTGCTGGACTAACACTACCTGGGTTTGCGTGATACAAGACACACACCTTATGCACTGCCTGCTGGACTAACACTACCTGGGTTTGTGTGATACAAGACCCACACCTTATGCACTGCCTGCTGGACTAACACTACCTGGGTTTGTGTGATACAAGACACACACCTTATGCACTGCCTGCTGGACTAACACTACCTGGGTTTGCGTGATACAAGACACACACCTTATGCACTGCCTGCTGGACTAACACTACCTGGGTTTGAGTGATACAAGACACACACCTTATGCACTGCCTGCTGGACTAACACTACCTGGGTTTGTGTGATACAAGACATACACCTTATGCACTGCCTGCTGGACTAACACTACCTGGGTTTGTGTGATACAAGACACACACCTTATGCACTGCCTGCTGGACTAACACTACCTGGGTTTGTGTGATACAAGACCCACACCTTATGCACTGCCTGCTGGACTAACACTACCTGGGTTTGTGTGATACAAGACCCACACCTTATGCACTGCCTGCTGGACTAACACTACCTGGGTTTGCGTGATACAAGACACACACCTTATGCACTGCCTGCTGGACTAACACTACCTGGGTTTGAGTGATACAAGACCCACACCTTATGCACTGCCTGCTGGACTAACACTACCTGGGTTTGCGTGATACAAGACACACACCTTATGCACTGCCTGCTGGACTAACACTACCTGGGTTTGAGTGATACAAGACACACACCTTATGCACTGCCTGCTGGACTAACACTACCTGGGTTTGAGTGATACAAGACACACACCTTATGCACTGCCTGCTGGACTAACACTACCTGGGTTTGTGTGATACAAGACACACACCTTATGCACTGCCTGCTGGACTAACACTACCTGGGTTTGAGTGATACAAGACCCACACCTTATGCACTGCCTGCTGGACTAACACTACCTGGGTTTGAGTGATACAAGACACACACCTTATGCACTGCCTGCTGGACTAACACTACCTGGGTTTGTGTGATACAAGACACACACCTTATGCACTGCCTGCTGGACTAACACTACCTGGGTTTGTGTGATACAAGACACACACCTTATGCACTGCCTGCTGGACTAACACTACCTGGGTTTGTGTGATACAAGACACACACCTTATGCACTGCCTGCTGGACTAACACTACCTGGGTTTGTGTGATACAAGACACACACCTTATGCACTGCCTGCTGGACTAACACTACCTGGGTTTGTGTGATACAAGACACACACCTTATGCACTGCCTGCTGGACTAACACTACCCGGGTTTGTGTGATACAAGACCCACACCTTATGCACTGCCTGCTGGACTAACACTACCTGGGTTTGTGTGATACAAGACCCACACCTTATGCACTGCCTGCTGGACTAACACTACCTGGGTTTGCGTGATACAAGACACACACCTTATGCACTGCCTGCTGGACTAACACTACCTGGGTTTGCGTGATACAAGACCCACACCTTATGCACTGCCTGCTGGACTAACACTACCTGGGTTTGTGTGATACAAGACACACACCTTATGCACTGCCTGCTGGACTAACACTACCTAGGTTTGTGTGATACAAGACCCACACCTTATGCACTGCCTGCTGGACTAACACTACCCGGGTTTGCGTGATACAAGACACACACCTTATGCACTGCCTGCTGGACTAACACTACCTGGGTTTGAGTGATACAAGACACACACCTTATGCACTGCCTGCTGGACTAACACTACCTGGGTTTGCGTGATACAAGACACACACCTTATGCACTGCCTGCTGGACTAACACTACCTGGGTTTGTGTGATACAAGACCCACACCTTATGCACTGCCTGCTGGACTAACACTACCTGGGTTTGAGTGATACAAGACACACACCTTATGCACTGCCTGCTGGACTAACACTACCTGGGTTTGAGTGATACAAGACACACACCTTATGCACTGCCTGCTGGACTAACACTACCTGGGTTTGTGTGATACAAGACACACACCTTATGCACTGCCTGCTGGACTAACACTACCTGGGTTTGAGTGATACAAGACACACACCTTATGCACTGCCTGCTGGACTAACACTACCTGGGTTTGAGTGATACAAGACACACACCTTATGCACTGCCTGCTGGACTAACACTACCTGGGTTTGCGTGATACAAGACACACAGGTTGGACGAGTGGTGTTGAGACACTTAACGGCAAAAAGGCTTAATCCCTTGATCGCCACAATTCCTATCAGGTTCCCACTTTGCTATCATGAAAACAAATCAAAACTCTGACAAGGGGAAAACAGCTTTATATTAAATATTACCCCCGGAGATCATTTTCTCAGTTTTGGTATAATTGTCATACTTTGTATTCTATGAAGACACTTACCAGTCAGAAGTAATTCTAGCTTCACTGAAAGTGAGGGTTTTCAAAAAGCAAAATGTCGAGCATTAAGATTGTAAGCGTACTGTGCATGTCTTTACAGTATCAGCACAGCAACAGATGGTCACTGCTTTGTTTAACAAGCAGTACGTAATCCTCCTGCATAGTCTAGCACACACCCTTAAATCAAACACACACACACAGCCTATTCTGCAAGCAAGCGGTCTCCACGACTCCATCTCTTGCAACTCATCATCCTTTGTGTCAGTATTTTCACACAGCAACAAGCTACACAGGCTACACAGGCATGGCACCTAGTCGCAGCTATCACCTGGCCACAGCAAAGTCTTCTCACCTGTGATTTAATACCTACAATTTTAACCGCGGGACTGAAAGTGTCTACATGCAACCTGGCTTTTCTCTGTCATGCCCCAGTGAGCACGCCCAAGTAAGCGTGCCGCTACTCCCAGCATGCCGTGCAAATTGTAACTTCAGAGTTGAGTGAAATGGAACACAGTGTGTCTTACATGTGCTCTTCTTGGCAATGGAACACTTCACAAAGTACAAGATCCCATTGCCTTAATTGGTGACAAGCTCTCCCTTTTGCTTCATTAAAGGCGAACACCCGTCTCCAGGAGACCAAGCCTTGTCAAAGTAGAAGTCCACAGAGCTAAATTTAGCATTGCCAGCACGAGAACCTAGAGCTACATCTGTCCGTGCCAATGTTGGCCTTAAATTGCGGTCAGTAAAATGTGAAGAGCGTGCCACTCAGACAGTGTTTTGTCACGGTGTCTTAAAATGACAGGTCACAGCTGTCCTAGATCCTTTCTTCATCAATGTTTCTATCTGATGGTCACAGCTGTCCTTTCTTCATCAATGTTTCTATCTGATGGTCACAGCTGTCCTTTCTTCATCAATGTTTCTATCTGATGGTCACAGCTGTCCTTTCTTCATCAATGTTTCTATCTGATGGTCACAGCTGTCCTTTCTTCATCAATGTTTCTATCTGATGGTCACAGCTGTCCTAGATCCTTTCTTCATCAATGTTTCTATCTGATGCCTGCTGTGCAGTAAACCTCCATATGCTCCTGTCTCTACACCTAGTGGCTAGTGCCTAGTAAACAACACTCAAAGTCAAGTGTGTGACAGAAACAGGGCCAGTCAAGTGTGTGACAGAAACAGGGCCAGTCAAGTGTGTGACAGAAACAGGGCCAGTCAAGTGTGTGACAGAAACAGGGCCAGTCAAGTGTGTGACAGAAACAGGGCCAGTCAAGTGTGTGACAGAAACAGGGCCAGTCAAGTGTGTGACAGAAAAAGGGCCAGTCAAAGTAGAGAGGCTAGTGTCAGGGCGGGAGCATGCTGGGGGTAGCGGTCACTTATTTGAGAGACCTTGATCATGGTGGACGTCTGCATGTCGGTAAGCTTCTTGATGCAGCGCTGACCTCCCACCACGTTGCACACCTGAAACAACAACAACAAAATAATGATGAGGTGTCGGACAGCACCTTTGTCACAACATGCAACTTTAGCCACAAGAACACTGAAAAGATGTGACATTGGACTCACTAAATTCACAAATATCTGTAGAGTAAAAAGATGCAATTCTTTAAACCCTTGACTGCCAGAATACTTATCAATACTTTTTTTGCTAACATAAAAAAATCAATACTCTGACAAGGTCAACAAGCGCTATATATTGGCCTTTGAGCAGCATGATACGAATACGAATACGAATACGAATACTTTATTATCTCATACAGAGAAATTTCAGTGTGGTGCACATTAAAAGACAAAACAAATAATAAGACAACAGATAAAAATACCATACGAAGCATACTACACTCGCGCACGCATATGTACACTAACAGGAATAGTAACATGATTCCAAATAGGTAAATTGCCGTTGATTCATTGATTGTCTCCCCTGAAGATCATTTTCTCAGTTTCGGTGTAATTGTTTTACCTTGTACAGGGTGACCCAAAAAAAAGAGTACCCAAACAAAACGTTATAAATTGAACAAAAATAAAGCAATCTTCATTAAATGTATTTACACACACAAGTAGCCTCTGCATGATTTGCACAGAAAATTTTAGCGTTCTAGCTTGTCTTTCAGGAAAGTTATGCTCATTCTACGGAACATGCTCCAAATGGCCTCCCCCGGATTTAAATCCCCCAGATTTCTATCTTTGGGGGTTCCTGATAGACAACGTCTACGTCACAGGAACAACCCACAGACAATCAGAACTCAAGAGAGCCATCACAACAACCATTCGCGGAATCTCGCAACTGGAGTGTGTGCGGGTGATTGATAACTTTGCGCGGCGAGTTCAAGTTTGCCTGCAGCGGCGCGGAGGCCATTTGGAGCATGTTCTGTAGAATGAGCATAACTTTCCTGAAAGACAAGCTAGAACGCTAAAATTTTCTGTGCAAATCATGCAGAGGCTACTTGTGTGTGTAAATAAATTTTATGAAGATTGCTTAATTTTTGTTCAATTTATAACGTTTTGTTTGGGTACTCTTTTTTTTGGGTCATCCTGTATGTTAAATTCTTCAGGCAGTCAAGGGGTTAATGAACAGTGTGTGTTGGAACACAAGATAGTAAGGTGCTATTGCCCCACACCCCTCTTCCCCCACTGAGTTCCCAGAAAACTGGCTGTATCAGTTAGCATGAGTTGTCTTGCACAGTGTGCAGTCAATGCAATACATCTGTTCAGCCCCCTACACAACTGGCTGTATCAGTTAGCATGAGCTGTCTGGCACAGTGTGCAGTCAATGCAATACATCTGTTCACAGCCCCCCACACAACTGGCTGTATCAGTTAGCATGAGCTGTCTGGCACAGTGTGCAGTCAATGCAATACATCTGTTCAGCCCCCTACACAACTGGCTGTATCAGTTAGCATGAGCTGTCTGGCACAGTGTGCAGTCAATGCAATACATCTGTTCAGCCCCCTACACAACTGGCTGTATCAGTTAGCATGAGCTGTCTGGCACAGTGTGCAGTCAATGCAATACATCTGTTCAGCCCCCTACACAACTGGCTGTATCAGTTAGCCTGAGCTGTCTGGCACAGTGTGCAGTCAATGCAATACATCTGTTCAGCCCCCCACACAACTGGCTGTATCAGTTAGCATGAGCTGTCTGGCACAGTGTGCAGTCAATGCAATACATCTGTTCAGCCCCCTACACAACTGGCTGTATCAGTTAGCATGAGCTGTCTGGCACAGTGTGCAGTCAATGCAATACATCTGTTCAGCCCCCTACACAACTGGCTGTATCAGTTAGCATGAGCTGTCTGGCACAGTGTGCAGTCAATGCAATACATCTGTTCACAGCCCCCCACACAACTGGCTGTATCAGTTAGCATGAGTTGTCTGGCACAGTGTGCAGTCAATGCAATACATCTGTTCACAGCCCCCCACACAACTGGCTGTATCAGTTAGCATGAGCTGTCTGGCACAGTGTGCAGTCAATGCAATACATCTGTTCAGCCCCCTACACAACTTGCTGTATCAGTTAGCATGAGCTGTCTGGCACAGTGAGCAGTCAATGCAATACATCTGTTCAGCCCCCCACACAACTGGCTGTATCAGTTAGCATGAGCTGTCTGGCACAGTGTGCAGTCAATGCAATACATCTGTTCAGCCCCCCACACAACTGGCTGTATCAGTTAGCATGAGCTGTCTGGCACAGTGTGCAGTCAATGCAATACATCTGTTCAGCCCCCCACACAACTGGCTGTATCAGTTAGCATGAGCTGTCTGGCACAGTGAGCAGTCAATGCAATACATCTGTTCACAGCCCCCCACACAACTGGCTGTATCAGTTAGCATGAGCTGTCTGGCACAGTGTGCAGTCAATGCAATACATCTGTTCAGCCCCCTACACAACTTGCTGTATCAGTTAGCATGAGCTGTCTGGCACAGTGTGCAGTCAATGCAATACATCTGTTCAGCCCCCCACACAACTGGCTGTATCAGTTAGCATGAGCTGTCTGGCACAGTGAGCAGTCAATGCAATACATCTGTTCACAGCCCCCCACACAACTGGCTGTATCAGTTAGCATGAGTTGTCTGGCACAGTGTGCAGTCAATGCAATACATCTGTTCAGCCCCCTACACAACTTGCTGTATCAGTTAGCATGAGCTGTCTGGCACAGTGAGCAGTCAATGCAATACATCTGTTCAGCCCCCCACACAACTGGCTGTATCAGTTAGCATGAGCTGTCTGGCACAGTGTGCAGTCAATGCAATACATCTGTTCACAGCCCCCCACACAACTGGCTGTATCAGTTAGCCTGAGCTGTCTGGCACAGTGTGCAGTCAATGCAATACATCTGTTCAGCCCCCTACACAACTGGCTGTATCAGTTAGCATGAGCTGTCTGGCACAGTGTGCAGTCAATGCAATACATCTGTTCAGCCCCCCACACAACTGGCTGTATCAGTTAGCATGAGCTGTCTGGCACAGTGAGCAGTCAATGCAATACATCTGTTCACAGCCCCCCACACAACTGGCTGTATCAGTTAGCATGAGCTGTCTGGCACAGTGAGCAGTCAATGCAATACATCTGTTCAGCCCCCTACACAACTTGCTGTATCAGTTAGCATGAGCTGTCTGGCACAGTGTGCAGTCAATGCAATACATCTGTTCAGCCCCCCACACAACTGGCTGTATCAGTTAGCATGAGCTGTCTGGCACAGTGAGCAGTCAATGCAATACATCTGTTCACAGCCCTCCACACAACTGGCTGTATCAGTTAGCATGAGTTGTCTGGCACAGTGTGCAGTCAATGCAATACATCTGTTCAGCCCCCTACACAACTTGCTGTATCAGTTAGCATGAGCTGTCTGGCACAGTGTGCAGTCAATGCAATACATCTGTTCACAGCCCCCCACACAACTGGCTGTATCAGTTAGCATGAGCTGTCTGGCACAGTGTGCAGTCAATGCAATACATCTGTTCAGCCCCCTACACAACTGGCTGTATCAGTTAGCATGAGCTGTCTGGCACAGTGTGCAGTCAATGCAATACATCTGTTCAGCCCCCTACACAACTGGCTGTATCAGTTAGCATGAGCTGTCTGGCACAGTGTGCAGTCAATGCAATACATCTGTTCAGCCCCCCACACAACTGGCTGTATCAGTTAGCATGAGCTGTCTGGCACAGTGTGCAGTCAATGCAATACATCTGTTCAGCCCCCTACACAACTTGAGCTAAGCACAAAATGTACGATCAGGTCCCTACTCGATTCCATTGTGAGCGTCCCATCCCCTCTCTCAGTGAAGAAAGTCCAGGACACACATACAACATGCAGGCATCAACTTAGCCTGTACACTGCTGTCTCACACACACATACAACATGCAGGCATCAACTTAGCCTGTACACTGCTGTCTCACACACACATACAACATGCAGGCATCAACTTAGCCTGTACACTGCTGTCTCACACACACATACAACATGCAGGCATCAACTTAGCCTGTACACTGCTGTCTCACACACACATACAACATGCAGGCATCAACTTAGCCTGTACACTGCTGTCTCACACACACATACAACATGCAGGCATCAACTTAGCCTGTACACTGCTGTCTCACACACACATACAACATGCAGGCATCAACTTAGCCTGTACACTGCTGTCTCACACACACATACAACATGCAGGCATCAACTTAGCCTGTACACTGCTGTCTCACACACACACACACTCTTCTATCCCTTCCTCCACCCCCACCCCCCCCCCCCCCCCAACCTCCTAGACAAAGCAGCAAGAGTAGGGAAGAGACAAGAGAGGACAGAAGTAGGCAGGTGATGTGGGTGACATGCAGGTAGAGTAAGGAAGAGACAAGAGAGGACAGAAGCAGGCAGGTGATGTGGGTGACATGCAGGTAGAGTAAGGAAGAGACAAGAGGACAGAAGTAGGCAGGTGATGTGGGTGACATGCAGGTAGAGTAAGGAAGAGACAAGAGAGGACAGAAGTAGGCAGGTGATGTGGGTGACATGCAGGTAGAGTAAGGAAGAGACAAGAGAGGACAGAAGCAGGCAGGTGATGTGGGTGACATGCAGGTAGAGTAAGGAAGAGACAAGAGGACAGAAGTAGGCAGGTGATGTGGGTGACATGAAGGTAGAGTAAGGAAGAGACAAGAGAGGACAGAAGCAGGCAGGTGATGTGGGTGACATGCAGGTAGAGTAAGGAAGAGACAAGAGAGGACAGAAGCAGGCAGGTGATGTGGGTGACATGCAGGTAGAGTAAGGAAGAGACAAGAGAGGACAGAAGTAGGCAGGTGATGTGGGTGACATGAAGGTAGAGTAAGGAAGAGACAAGAGAGGACAGAAGTAGGCAGGTGATGTGGGTGACATGCAGGTAGAGTAAGGAAGAGACAAGAGAGGACAGAAGTAGGCAGGTGATGTGGGTGACATGCAGGTAGAGTAAGGAAGAGACAAGAGAGGACAGAAGTATGCAGGTGATGTGGGTGACATGCAGGTAGAGTAAGGAAGAGACAAGAGAGGACAGAAGTAGGCAGGTGATGTGGGTGACATGAAGGTAGAGTAAGGAAGAGACAAGAGAGGACAGAAGTAGGCAGGTGATGTGGGTGACATGAAGGTAGAGTAAGGAAGAGACAAGAGAGGACAGAAGCAGGCAGGTGATGTGGGTGACATGCAGGTAGAGTAAGGAAGAGACAAGAGAGGACAGAAGCAGGCAGGTGATGTGGGTGACATGAAGGTAGAGTAAGGAAGAGACAAGAGAGGACAGAAGTAGGCAGGTGATGTGGGTGACATGAAGGTAGAGTAAGGAAGAGACAAGAGAGGACAGAAGCAGGCAGGTGATGTGGGTGACATGCAGGTAGAGTAAGGAAGAGACAAGAGAGGACAGAAGTAGGCAGGTGATGTGGGTGACATGCAGGTAGAGTAAGGAAGAGACAAGAGAGGACAGAAGTAGGCAGGTGATGTGGGTGACATGCAGGTAGAGTAAGGAAGAGACAAGAGAGGACAGAAGTAGGCAGGTGATGTGGGTGACATGAAGGTAGAGTAAGGAAGAGACAAGAGAGGACAGAAGCAGGCAGGTGATGTGGGTGACATGCAGGTAGAGTAAGGAAGAGACAAGAGAGGACAGAAGTAGGCAGGTGATGTGGGTGACATGAAGGTAGAGTAAGGAAGAGACAAGAGAGGACAGAAGCAGGCAGGTGATGTGGGTGACATGCAGGTAGAGTAAGGAAGAGACAAGAGAGGACAGAAGTAGGCAGGTGATGTAGGTGACATGCAGGTAGAGTAAGGAAGAGACAAGAGAGGACAGAAGTAGGCAGGTGATGTGGGTGACATGCAGGTAGAGTAAGGAAGAGACAAGAGAGGACAGAAGTATGCAGGTGATGTGGGTGACATGCAGGTAGAGTAAGGAAGAGACAAGAGAGGACAGAAGTATGCAGGTGATGTGGGTGACATGCAGGTAGAGTAAGGAAGAGACTAGAGAGGACAGAAGCAGGCAGGTGATGTGGGTGACATGAAGGTAGAGTAAGGAAGAGACAAGAGAGGACAGAAGTAGGCAGGTGATGTGGGTGACATGCAGGTAGAGTAAGGAAGAGACAAGAGGACAGAAGTAGGCAGGTGATGTGGGTGACATGAAGGTAGAGTAAGGAAGAGACAAGAGAGGACAGAAGTAGGCAGGTGATGTGGGTGACATGCAGGTAGAGTAAGGAAGAGACAAGAGAGGACAGAAGTATGCAGGTGATGTGGGTGACATGCAGGTAGAGTAAGGAAGAGACAAGAGAGGACAGAAGCAGGCAGGTGATGTGGGTGACATGCAGGTAGAGTAAGGAAGAGACAAGAGAGGACAGAAGTAGGCAGGTGATGTGGGTGACATGAAGGTAGAGTAAGGAAGAGACAAGAGAGGACAGAAGCAGGCAGGTGATGTGGGTGACATGCAGGTAGAGTAAGGAAGAGACAAGAGAGGACAGAAGTAGGCAGGTGATGTGGGTGACATGAAGGTAGAGTAAGGAAGAGACAAGAGAGGACAGAAGTAGGCAGGTGATGTGGGTGACATGCAGGTAGAGTAAGGAAGAGACAAGAGAGGACAGAAGTATGCAGGTGATGTGGGTGACATGCAGGTAGAGTAAGGAAGAGACAAGAGAGGACAGAAGTATGCAGGTGATGTGGGTGACATGCAGGTAGAGTAAGGAAGAGACAAGAGAGGACAGAAGTATGCAGGTGATGTGGGTGACATGCAGGTAGAGTAAGGAAGAGACAAGAGAGGACAGAAGTATGCAGGTGATGTGGGTGACATGCAGGTAGAGTAAGGAAGAGACTAGAGAGGACAGAAGCAGGCAGGTGATGTGGGTGACATGAAGGTAGAGTAAGGAAGAGACAAGAGAGGACAGAAGTATGCAGGTGATGTGGGTGACATGAAGGTAGAGTAAGGAAGAGACAAGAGAGGACAGAAGTAGGCAGGTGATGTGGGTGACATGAAGGTAGAGTAAGGAAGAGACAAGAGAGGACAGAAGTAGGCAGGTGATGTGGGTGACATGCAGGTAGAGTAAGGAAGAGACAAGAGAGGACAGAAGTAGGCAGGTGATGTGGGTGACATGCAGGTAGAGTAAGGAAGAGACAAGAGAGGACAGAAGCAGGCAGGTGATGTGGGTGACATGCAGGTAGAGTAAGGAAGAGACAAGAGAGGACAGAAGTAGGCAGGTGATGTGGGTGACATGCAGGTAGAGTAAGGAAGAGACAAGAGAGGACAGAAGTATGCAGGTGATGTGGGTGACATGCAGGTAGAGTAAGGAAGAGACAAGAGAGGACAGAAGTATGCAGGTGATGTGGGTGACATGCAGGTAGAGTAAGGAAGAGACAAGAGAGGACAGAAGTAGGCAGGTGATGTGGGTGACATGCAGGTAGAGTAAGGAAGAGACAAGAGAGGACAGAAGTATGCAGGTGATGTGGGTGACATGCAGGTAGAGTAAGGAAGAGACAAGAGAGGACAGAAGTAGGCAGGTGATGTGGGTGACATGCAGGTAGAGTAAGGAAGAGACAAGAGAGGACAGAAGTATGCAGGTGATGTGGGTGACATGCAGGTAGAGTAAGGAAGAGACAAGAGGGGACAGAAGTAGGCAGGTGATGTGGGTGACATGAAGGTAGAGTAAGGAAGAGACAAGAGAGGACAGAAGTATGCAGGTGATGTGGGTGACATACAGGTAGAGTAAGGAAGAGACAAGAGAGGACAGAAGTAGGCAGGTGATGTGGGTGACATGCAGGTAGAGTAAGGAAGAGACAAGAGAGGACAGAAGTATGCAGGTGATGTGGGTGACATGCAGGTAGAGTAAGGAAGAGACAAGAGAGGACAGAAGTATGCAGGTGATGTGGGTGACATGAAGGTAGAGTAAGGAAGAGACAAGAGGACAGAAGCAGCCAGGTGATGTGGGTGACATGCAGGTAGAGTAAGGAAGAGACAAGAGAGGACAGAAGTATGCAGGTGATGTGGGTGACATACAGGTAGAGTAAGGAAGAGACAAGAGAGGACAGAAGTAGGCAGGTGATGTGGGTGACATGAAGGTAGAGTAAGGAAGAGACAAGAGAGGACAGAAGCAGGCAGGTGATATGGGTGACATGCAGGTAGAGTAAGGAAGAGACAAGAGAGGACAGAAGTAGGCAGGTGATGTGGGTGACATGCAGGTAGAGTAAGGAAGAGACAAGAGAGGACAGAAGTATGCAGGTGATGTGGGTGACATGCAGGTAGAGTAAGGAAGAGACAAGAGAGGACAGAAGTATGCAGGTGATGTGGGTGACATGCAGGTAGAGTAAGGAAGAGACAAGAGAGGACAGAAGTATGCAGGTGATGTGGGTGACATGCAGGTAGAGTAAGGAAGAGACAAGAGAGGACAGAAGTAGGCAGGTGATGTGGGTGACATGAAGGTAGAGTAAGGAAGAGACAAGATAGGACAGAAGCAGGCAGGTGATGTGGGTGACATGCAGGTAGAGTAAGGAAGAGACAAGAGAGGACAGAAGTAGGCAGGTGATGTGGGTGACATGCAGGTAGAGTAAGGAAGAGACAAGAGAGGACAGAAGTAGGCAGGTGATGTGGGTGACATGCAGGTAGAGTAAGGAAGAGACAAGAGAGGACAGAAGTAGGCAGGTGATGTGGGTGACATGCAGGTAGAGTAAGGAAGAGACAAGAGAGGACAGAAGTAGGCAGGTGATGTGGGTGACATGAAGGTAGAGTAAGGAAGAGACAAGAGAGGACAGAAGTAGGCAGGTGATGTGGGTGACATGCAGGTAGAGTAAGGAAGAGACAAGAGAGGACAGAAGCAGGCAGGTGATGTGGGTGACATGAAGGTAGAGTAAGGAAGAGACAAGAGAGGACAGAAGTAGGCAGGTGATGTGGGTGACATGAAGGTAGAGTAAGGAAGAGACAAGAGAGGACAGAAGTAGGCAGGTGATGTGGGTGACATGAAGGTAGAGTAAGGAAGAGACAAGAGAGGACAGAAGTATGCAGGTGATGTGGGTGACATGAAGGTAGAGTAAGGAAGAGACAAGAGGACAGAAGCAGGCAGGTGATGTGGGTGACATGCAGGTAGAGTAAGGAAGAGACAAGAGAGGACAGAAGTATGCAGGTGATGTGGGTGACATGCAGGTAGAGTAAGGAAGAGACAAGAGAGGACAGAAGTATGCAGGTGATGTGGGTGACATGAAGGTAGAGTAAGGAAGAGACAAGAGAGGACAGAAGTAGGCAGGTGATGTGGGTGACATGCAGGTAGAGTAAGGAAGAGACAAGAGAGGACAGAAGTAGGCAGGTGATGTGGGTGACATGAAGGTAGAGTAAGGAAGAGACAAGAGAGGACAGAAGTAGGCAGGTGATGTGGGTGACATGCAGGTAGAGTAAGGAAGAGACAAGAGAGGACAGAAGTAGGCAGGTGATGTGGGTGACATGAAGGTAGAGTAGGGAAGAGACAAGAGGACAGAAGTAGGCAGGTGATGTGGGTGACATGCAGGTAGAGTAAGGAAGAGACAAGAGAGGACAGAAGTAGGCAGGTGATGTGGGTGACATGCAGGTAGAGTAAGGAAGAGACAAGAGAGGACAGAAGTAGGCAGGTGATGTGGGTGACATGCAGGTAGAGTAAGGAAGAGACAAGAGGACAGAAGTAGGCAGGTGATGTGGGTGACATGAAGGTAGAGTAAGGAAGAGACAAGAGAGGACAGAAGTAGGCAGGTGATGTGGGTGACATGCAGGTAGAGTAAGGAAGAGACAAGAGGACAGAAGCAGGCAGGTGATATGGGTGACATGCAGGTAGAGTAAGGAAGAGACTAGAGAGGACAGAAGCAGGCAGGTGATGTGGGTGACATGCAGGTAGAGTAAGGAAGAGACAAGAGAGGACAGAAGTAGGCAGGTGATGTGGGTGACATGAAGGTAGAGTAGGGAAGAGACAAGAGGACAGAAGTAGGCAGGTGATGTGGGTGACATGCAGGTAGAGTAAGGAAGAGACAAGAGAGGACAGAAGTATGCAGGTGATGTGGGTGACATGCAGGTAGAGTAAGGAAGAGACAAGAGAGGACAGAAGTATGCAGGTGATGTGGGTGACATGAAGGTAGAGTAAGGAAGAGACAAGAGGACAGAAGTAGGCAGGTGATGTAGGTGACATGCAGGTAGAGTAAGGAAGAGACAAGAGGACAGAAGTAGGCAGGTGATGTGGGTGACATGCAGGTAGAGTAGGGAAGAGACAAGAGGACAGAAGTAGGCAGGTGATGTGGGTGACATGCAGGTAGAGTAAGGAAGAGACAAGAGGACAGAAGTAGGCAGGTGATGTGGGTGACATGCAGGTAGAGTAAGGAAGAGACAAGAGAGGACAGAAGTATGCAGGTGATGTGGGTGACATGCAGGTAGAGTAAGGAAGAGACAAGAGGACAGAAGCAGGCAGGTGATGTGGGTGACATGCAGGTAGAGTAAGGAAGAGACAAGAGAGGACAGAAGTAGGCAGGTGATGTGGGTGACATGAAGGTAGAGTAAGGAAGAGACAAGAGAGGACAGAAGTAGGCAGGTGATGTGGGTGACATGCAGGTAGAGTAAGGAAGAGACAAGAGGACAGAAGTAGGCAGGTGATGTGGGTGACATGCAGGTAGAGTAAGGAAGAGACCAGAGAGGACAGAAGTAGGCAGGTGATGTGGGTGACATGAAGGTAGAGTAAGGAAGAGACCAGAGAGGACAGAAGTAGGCAGGTGATGTGGGTGACATGCAGGTAGAGTAAGGAAGAGACAAGAGGGGACAGAAGTAGGCAGGTGATGTGGGTGACATGAAGGTAGAGTAAGGAAGAGACAAGAGAGGACAGAAGTAGGCAGGTGATGTGGGTGACATGCAGGTAGAGTAAGGAAGAGACAAGAGAGGACAGAAGTAGGCAGGTGATGTGGGTGACATGCAGGTAGAGTAAGGAAGAGACAAGAGAGGACAGAAGTAGGCAGGTGATGTGGGTGACATGAAGGTAGAGTAAGGAAGAGACAAGAGAGGACAGAAGTAGGCAGGTGATGTGGGTGACATGAAGGTAGAGTAAGGAAGAGACAAGAGAGGACAGAAGTAGGCAGGTGATGTGGGTGACATGCAGGTAGAGTAAGGAAGAGACAAGAGGGGACAGAAGTAGGCAGGTGATGTGGGTGACATGCAGGTAGAGTAAGGAAGAGACAAGAGAGGACAGAAGTATGCAGGTGATGTGGGTGACATGCAGGTAGAGTAAGGAAGAGACAAGAGGGGACAGAAGTAGGCAGGTGATGTGGGTGACATGCAGGTAGAGTAAGGAAGAGACAAGAGAGGACAGAAGTAGGCAGGTGATGTGGGTGACATGAAGGTAGAGTAGGGAAGAGACAAGAGAGGACAGAAGCAGGCAGGTGATGTGGGTGACATGCAGGTAGAGTAAGGAAGAGACAAGAGAGGACAGAAGCAGGCAGGTGATGTGGGTGACATGAAGGTAGAGTAAGGAAGAGACAAGAGAGGACAGAAGTAGGCAGGTGATGTGGGTGACATGAAGGTAGAGTAAGGAAGAGACAAGAGAGGACAGAAGTAGGCAGGTGATGTGGGTGACATGAAGGTAGAGTAGGGAAGAGACAAGAGAGGACAGAAGTAGGCAGGTGATGTGGGTGACATGCAGGTAGAGTAAGGAAGAGACAAGAGGACAGAAGTAGGCAGGTGATGTGGGTGACATGCAGGTAGAGTAAGGAAGAGACAAGAGAGGACAGAAGCAGGCAGGTGATGTGGGTGACATGCAGGTAGAGTAAGGAAGAGACAAGAGAGGACAGAAGCAGGCAGGTGATGTGGGTGACATGAAGGTAGAGTAAGGAAGAGACAAGAGAGGACAGAAGTATGCAGGTGATGTGGGTGACATGCAGGTAGAGTAAGGAAGAGACAAGAGAGGACAGAAGTAGGCAGGTGATGTGGGTGACATGAAGGTAGAGTAAGGAAGAGACAAGAGAGGACAGAAGTAGGCAGGTGATGTGGGTGACATGCAGGTAGAGTAAGGAAGAGACAAGAGAGGACAGAAGCAGGCAGGTGATGTGGGTGACATGAAGGTAGAGTGCTCTCACCTCCAGAGGTAGGTAGGTGTGTTTCTGTTCCTGGCCCACCTGTAGACACGGCAGGTGTGGGTACCTGCACACAAATAATTACGATAATAACAATAACACTTTACTGTCGATCAACATGAGTACATTAAAATGGAAAATGTTGACACACCACAACTCACTTATAATGTTCCACCACACAAACAGCACATTTATTTTCAATAGTCTTACTGAACGTAACATATTCTAACAAACCTTGTTTTCTCTCACTCTTTTAATTCTTTGTTTTGATTTGTTTTTAAATGGAAAATACATGGGTGGGACAGAAACATGTCATGAATCCTGAAGGATGTTAAAGGGTGGTCTGGGGGCCCCCACACGCTGAAGGATGTTAAAGGGTGGTCTGGGGGCCCCCACACGCTGAAGGATGTTAAAGGGTGGTCTGGGGGCCCCCACACGGTGAAGGATGTTGAAGGGTGGTCTGGGGGCCCCCACACGCTGAAGGATGTTAAAGGGTGGTCTGGGGGCCCCCACACGCTGAAGGATTTGAATAATTAACAACCAAAAAAACATCACCACAGACATTACGAATCCGGATTTCCGGAATATACCGGAAGAATCCCACCCATGAAAATAAGTGCAGGATCTGGCATACAACTATAGTGACATCTCAGAATTGTGATTGAGGAAGTCCTGAAAGTTTCTCCTCACTGTCACCAGTAGACAAGACCCCCCCCTCTAGGTAGCAAAACATGGCGCACAGACACTCACTGCAATCTCATCTTGTATCTCTCATAGAAGTAGCGCGCCACAGTGCACTCAATGGTCTGACCGGAGTCCAGCTGTAGTGGGAACCTGCAACAACACACTCTCATAAAAACACAGGGCAACAACGCAACAAGAGTTAAATGTGAGCTATCTGCTTGACAACAAACCAAACCAGCCCAGGTGAGGGCAGTGACTCAACTATCAGTGACTCAACTATCAGTGACTCAACTATCAGGAGATGAAAAGTTAGGGCCACAAAGCATGAGGGTGCACACCTCAGGCAATGGAAGGAAAACAAGATGGAGAGGGAGAGACAGTGAGGAAGGAGAGGGAGAGAAAGAGAGAAGGAGGGAGAGAGGAAGGAAGGGGGAAGGGAGAGAGAGAGAGGGAGGGAGGGGAGAGAGGGAGGGAGAGAATGAGGAAGGGAGGGAGGGAGAGCGAGAGGGAGGGAGGGAGGGAGAGAGAGAGGGAGGGAGGGGGAGAGAGAGTAAGAGAGAGAGGGAGAGAATGAGGAAGGGAGGGAGGGAGGGAGAGAGAGAGGGAGGGAGGGGGAGAGAGAGTAAGGAGGAGAGAGAGGAGGGAGAGAGAAAGAGAGGGAGGGGGAGAGAGAATGAGTAAGAGAGGGTGAGAGAAAGAGAGAGAGAAAGAGAGAGACTCAGACTCAGAACTTTATTACAAAAGGATAAAGGTTTTAAGCAAAGTTTATTCATCCAATCTGTCCTTTATACAACACATAAAGACAGACGCACATTAAAGAGAGAGAGAGAGAGAGAGAGAGAGAGAGAGAGAGAGAGAGAGAGAGAGAGAGAGAGAGAGAGGGAGGAAAAGCCCAGCACAAAGTGAAGAAAGTGGGATCAAAGCATGGTACATGGACAGAGAGAGAGAGAGAGAGAGAGAGAGAGAGAGAGAGAGAGAGGGAGGAAAAGCCCAGCACAAAGTGAAGAAAGTGGGATCAAAGCATGGTACATGGACAGAGGAGCACAAAGAGAAAACTTACGACCGAGTCTGCGCTGGTCGGCGTGTGACGTTACACACTCTGTACTTCCTACTTACGACGGAGTCTGCGCTGGTCGGCGTGTGACGTTACACACTCTGTACTTCCTACTTACGACGGAGTCTGCGCTGGTCGGCGTGTGACGTTACACACTCTGTACTTCCTACTTACGACCGAGTCTGCGCTGGTCGGCGTGTGACGTTACACACTCTGTACTTCCTACTTACGACCGAGTCTGCGCTGGTCGGCGTGTGACGTTACACACTCTGTACTTCCTACTTACGACCGAGTCTGCGCTGGTCGGCGTGTGACGTTACACACTCTGTACTTCCTACTTACGACCGAGTCTGCGCTGGTCGGCGTGTGACGTTACACACTCTGTACTTCCTACTTACGACCGAGTCTGCGCTGGTCGGCGTGTGACGTTACACACTCTGTACTTCCTACTTACGAGGGAGTCTGCGCTGGTCGGCGTGTGACGTTACACACTCTGTACTTCCTACTTACGAGGGAGTCTGCGCTGGTCGGCGTGTGACGTTACACACTCTGTACTTCCTACTTACGACCGAGTCTGCGCTGGTCGGCGTGTGACGTTACACACTCTGTACTTCCTACTTACGACCGAGTCTGCGCTGGTCGGCGTGTGACGTTACACACTCTGTACTTCCTACTTATGACTGAGTCTGCGCTGGTCGGCGTGTGACGTTACACACTCTGTACTTCCTACTTACGACTGAGTCTGCGCTGGTCGGCGTGTGACGTTACACACTCTGTACTTCCTACTTACGACCGAGTCTGCGCTGGTCGGCGTGTGACGTTACACACTCTGTACTTCCTACTTACGACCGAGTCTGCGCTGGTCGGCGTGTGACGTTACACACTCTGTACTTCCTACTTACGACCGAGTCTGCGCTGGTCGGCGTGTGACGTTACACACTCTGTACTTCCTACTTACGACCGAGTCTGCGCTGGTCGGCGTGTGACGTTACACACTCTGTACTTCCTACTTACGAGGGAGTCTGCGCTGGTCGGCGTGTGACGTTACACACTCTGTACTTCCTACTTACGACGGAGTCTGCGCTGGTCGGCGTGTGACGTTACACACTCTGTACTTCCTACTTACGACCGAGTCTGCGCTGGTCGGCGTGTGACGTTACACACTCTGTACTTCCTACTTACGACCGAGTCTGCGCTGGTCGGCGTGTGACGTTACACACTCTGTACTTCCTACTTACGACCGAGTCTGCGCTGGTCGGCGTGTGACGTTACACACTCTGTACTTCCTACTTATGACTGAGTCTGCGCTGGTCGGCGTGTGACGTTACACACTCTGTACTTCCTACTTACGAGGGAGTCTGCGCTGGTCGGCGTGTGACATTACACACTCTGTACTTCCTACTTACGACCGAGTCTGCGCTGGTCGGCGTGTGACGTTACACACTCTGTACTTCCTACTTACGACCGAGTCTGCGCTGGTCGGCGTGTGACGTTACACACTCTGTACTTCCTACTTACGACCGAGTCTGCGCTGGTCGGCGTGTGACGTTACACACTCTGTACTTCCTACTTACGACCGAGTCTGCGCTGGTCGGCGTGTGACGTTACACACTCTGTACTTCCTACTTACGACCGAGTCTGCGCTGGTCGGCGTGTGACGTTACACACTCTGTACTTCCTACTTACGAGGGAGTCTGCGCTGGTCGGCGTGTGACGTTACACACTCTGTACTTCCTACTTACGACCGAGTCTGCGCTGGTCGGCGTGTGACGTTACACACTCTGTACTTCCTACTTACGACCGAGTCTGCGCTGGTCGGCGTGTGACGTAACACACTCTGTACTTCCTACTTACGACCGAGTCTGCGCTGGTCGGCGTGTGACGTTACACACTCTGTACTTCCTACTTACGACCGAGTCTGCGCTGGTCGGCGTGTGACGTTACACACTCTGTACTTCCCACTTACGACCGAGTCTGCGCTGGTCGGCGTGTGACGTTACACACTCTGTACTTCCTACTTACGACCGAGTCTGCGCTGGTCGGCGTGTGACGTTACACACTCTGTACTTCCTACTTACGACTGAGTCTGCGCTGGTCGGCGTGTGACGTTACACACTCTGTACTTCCTCCTCATGTTGCCGCAGTGTGTGATCTCCACCTTCAGACCTGCACACATAAAATGCGGCTGGTAAAACATGTATCTCTTGCCACTGTAAGACTATGCACTATTCACTGTGCCATACAAAACATGTATCTCTTGCCACTGTAAGACTATGCACTATTCACTGTGCCATACAAAACATGGCTGTCAGCAACTAAGTGTTAAAACTCCCGGCGAAACAAGCCATTACCTTTGATTTCCTTAGTGAACTTGACGCGCTGGGAGTCAGTGAGGGGTCGCTTCTGTTCCTGTACGTCCTGCATGTCAAGCACCTCACACATGAACTCTATCACCGGCTGGGCCTTGTAGAACGCAGTGGCCGACACTGAAATATATGACCAGCACACAATGAGTTATAATCCAAATATAGACCTGCACAGTTCTTTCTATGATGATTGTTGAGAATAAAAATATTGTAGGTACTGAAGCAAAGTAAATCAATCAATCAATATGAAGCTTATATAGCGCGTATTCCGTGGGTACAGTTCTAAGCGCTTGTCGAAGAGTTGTCAACACCGGACTAACAAAGAAACTAACATCTACAGACGGACACGAACCCTATCACACACTAGCAAACCCTGATAAACATACAACAAACAACTGTTTAACAACAATGTACACATCAATAGCTAGGTCCAAACAAAATAATATTAAACACAAAGAAAACACCTCTCGCAGAGCACAGCACAAGAATGTCTTTTGGGGCACAACACATCACGTCGAACATGAAAGTCGCAGCCAGCTACGGGAAGAACTGAGTCTTCAACCTACTCTTGAACGCGTCAAGAGAGGGGCTCTGGCGAAGCTCAAGCGGCAGAGAGTTCCAGACGGAGGGGCCCGCGGAGGGAAATGCACGCTGACCAGCAGATGCGAGTTTCGAGCGAGGGATGTGAAGGCGGAGTGGGTCAGCAGCAGAACAATGTGGTAACGTACTGCAGAACTGACCGGTTGACAATGTGGTAACGTACTGCAGAACTGACCGGTTGACAATGTGGTAACGTACTGCAGAACTGACCGGTTGACAATGTGGTAACGTACTGCAGAACTGACCGGTTGACAATGTGGTAACGTACTGCAGAACTGACCGGTTGACAATGTGGTAACGTACTGCAGAACTGACCGGTTGACTATGTGGTAACATACTGCAGAACTGACCGGTTGACAACTGACCGGTTGACAATGTGGTAATGTACTGCAGAACTGACCGCTTTACTTTTAAAATGACCTAGAAATGTGGCGAAATGAAAATCCAATGTGCTCATTTTGATGTGAGGGCAATGCCCTTGCTGACAGTACCCATACGTTCCTTGTTGAAGACACAGTACTGACCAGCTTACTTTTTAAATTACCTATAAATGTCCCTAAATCTTAGTCCAATGTGTTAACTTCTTTGTAAGGGCAGTGACTTAGCAGACAGTTGTGCTACGTTGCGTGTGAGAGGTGCAGGTACTGACCGTCAATGTTGAGCATCATTTTCCACTGTGAGGGCCGCACGCTCTGATGGAAGCCGAACCAGACCTCCCGACCGCCGCCCAGAGGGTGGTCGTAGCCCTCGGGGGCAGAGAAAAATGAGCGTCCCACCGGCGTGTACCTGTAACACACATCAAAACATGATGTCTGTCAAAAAATGCCACAGGTACATAAAGTCACAAGTAAAAGAGAAGAATAAGTGATTACTTTTTTTTTCATTGAACATACAGTGGTATTTCCAGTCAAATCAAACATATTTCAAAACACGGCCTGCAGGTGTGATGACACCAGTTCTACCTTGTGAAAGTTCTCTTTCCACTTTAACTGTGTGTATTGCAGCAAGTTGCTTCAACAATGACATCCTGTCAGATTGTGGACTATACAGCGATTCCCTAACACTGACTGAGATATGATCAGTTACTCTTAGATAGCATTGCCTAGACTACCCTTAAAAACATGACAATTCTCCCCCCCCCCCCCCCCCCCCCCCCCCCCCTTCATGGTGGCTAACTCACGTCATGGAAGGCATGTGTCTCATCACGACGTCCAGAGCTTGGATGGCCTCCATAGGGATCTGTCGTGACACGCCCTCAAGGGCACGCTCAAGGTCAAACAGGTTGACCTGGTTCACCCAGCGGATGCCGACCTTGAAAACTCTATCGCGACCTTCTCCAGGCAAGGTCACCTCCAACTCCACCTGGAAAGAGCAAAACATTTTGAGTTCATGTCACGATGACCTACAGTTGAGGCGCCAAAGTCACATAACGCATGGGTGGGAGCCCCAAATGTTGCCAGGACTGAACATTTTGATGACCTACAGTTGAGGCGCCAAAGTCACATAACGCATGGGTGGGAGCCCCAAATGTTGCCAGGACTCAACATTTTGATGACCTACAGTTGAGGCGCCAAAGTCACATAACACATGGGTGGGAGCCCCAAATGTTGCCAGGACTCAACATTTTGATGACCTACAGTTGAGGCGCCAAAGTCACATAACGCATGGGTGGGAGCCCCAAATGTTGCCAGGACTGAACATTTTGGAAGGCCGGGGTTCAGAGGCTGCTAAGGATTTGGCGGGGTGCAGGGGAAGTGCCCTTGCTAGGGGGTAGCGCCCCCCCAGCCGAAAATTAATTTTAGCATTTTAGGGAGGGTTTAGGTGGCCTCTCCTGACTTTAAATTTTAGAACAAACAAGCTTTTTGGAGATGCATAATATATACATATAACTGACCAGCTGAAAATTAATTTTAGCATTTCACTATTTGAGCCTCTGCTGGCTTTAAAACTGATAACAGCAAACAAACAACAAATAGGGGAGGGGGGTGGAGAATGCACAAAATCAAAAACCTCTATACTTAAAGATGTTTGGTTGTATCACTCTTGCTAGGGGGTCTACAAAAACAAGTAGTAAACACATTTCAAGAAGGGTTTTAGAAGCTCCTATAAGCTTCAACAAAATCTTAAATTTGTAAACTTGAAGGTATTTGTAACTAACCAGCTGAAAGTGAATTTTTAGCAATTCAAGAGTTGCTATTTGAGCCTCTCCTGGCTTTAAACTGAAAACAGCACACACTTATACTTGAAGGTGTTTGGTTGCATCACTCTTGCTAGTGGGTCTACAAAAACAAGTGGTAAACAAATTTCAAGAAGGGTTTTAGAAGCAGCTTAAACAAAAACTTAAAATTGGAGATGCACATAATTAAAAAATCTTGTAAACTTGAAGGTATTTGCTTTCATCACCTAGTTTTGTCTTTGTTTAAAACAAATGTTTACTGCATTAAAGGAAAATCGCCATGCAAACAAAGCAAACACAGAAAATAAGAGTCACCTCCCTTGTACTACACATTTACTCCATGTATCAGAAGGTATACCACTGGTTCACAGATCAGGAATGCAATTTTTTTCTACCACACCACTGAAGGTCTCTGAATCCCTGCAAGAGGGGTATATTTGTTTGTTTGTTTGCTGAACGCCCAGCCGACCACGAAGGGCCATATCAGGGCGGTGCTGCTTTGACATATAACGTGCGCCACACACAAGACAGAAGACGCAGCACAGGCTTCATGTCTCACCCAGTCACATTATTCTGACACCGGACCAACCAGTCCACTAACCCCATAATGCCAGACGCCAGGCGGAGCAGCCACTAGATTGGAAATTTTAAAGTCTTAGGTATGACCCGGCCGGGGTTCGAACCCACGACCTCCCGATGACGGGGCGGACGCCTTACCACTAGGCCAACCGTGCCGGTCAGAGAGGGGTATATAAAGATGTGGGTGAGCACAATTTTCAAATAGATAGCAACTAAGATGCCACATTCGCCAGGATGACATGACATTGCTGCTCCCTACATGTCAGCGAAAGGTAGTTGACCTTCTGTTCACAGAACGGAGTGTAAACAACAGCTGCCAGGGATTAACAAAAAAAGGTATAAAAAAAAAAATATAAAAAATTCTTCCTGGGACGAAAATCCGTCAGGGACGGAAGAAATCCCACCCCTGCATAACGGGGGTAAAGTTAATGGACCTCCCTCTCCGCCACTACAATTGATAGCGGCGTGATACCTCCGGTATTCTATTGATGTTTGGATGGCTGTGCATCTCTGGGATTGTAGGGAAGCGTCCAGTGGCCATGATTTCTTATAATGGTGTATGTGCGCATGTGTACAGAGCAATAAGCGAGGTAACAACCTTGATAGCTAAAGACGTTCCAACTTATTGACATGAATAGCAGTTCAAATCAGAATTTAGAGCGCTTTAGCTATCACATTGATAGCAACCAACATCAAGTAAAATGTGACACTGAATACGCCTCCAGCCTGAAACTGACCTTCTCTGTGCCGATGGGCAGGTGGTCCCGGCTGTAGAGGTTCTTGCGGCCGTCAAACACGGGCTTGGTCTTGAAGAAAATCTTCTGCTGGTACGCCTTCACCATGGTCTCTATGATCTCTCTGAAACACACACACACACCAGTTAAAGCCTGTCCTGAACTGGGCGAAGTCACTCCACGAAGCTGGCCACACAAAGCTTTAGCACTGAGGTTCTGGCAGTGAGGTTTTGGCCACACAAAGCTTTAGCACTGAGGTTTTGGCCATACAAAGCTTTAGCACTGAGGTTCTGGCCACACAAAGCTTTAGCACTGAGGTTCTGGCCACACAAAGCTTTAGCACTGAGGTTTTGGCCACACAAAGCTTTAGCACTGAGGTTCTGGCCACACAAAGCTTTAGCACTGAGGTTCTGGCCACACAAAGCTTTAGCAGTGAGGTTTTGGCCACACAAAGCTTTAGCACTGAGGTTTTGGCCACACAAAGCTTTAGCACTGAGGTTTTGGCCACACAAAGCTTTAGCACTGAGGTTTTGGTAACAAAAATGTGAAGTCTTCGGGAAGTGGACTTTGGGCTCAATCAAGGACCACATTAAATGTAAACCTTTTTGTCATAACAACGGTGAAAAGGGTCCACAAGGTTGCCAGTGTCTACAGTAGTCATTCCTGTCTGCAGTGGATGAATGAGCACAAACAGGACCGACGGGTCTGACAGAAACTCAACAGTCCACAAAAGGAGGCACATCTAGCTGGTAGATAACACCTTGTTATGAACTTGCAAACTTCTCCCTTTAAATTCAGTCTTCAATCAAACAGACATGACACTGACCTAACAAATGAAATTTGTTGATATTTTGCCTGTGATATTTTAGTTACTTTATTTGCAAAAAATGAGCGAATTTGAATGTTTGGGTCAATGGATGTCCTATCTATTATAAGTGTGATTGAGCGACTCAAGCGGATGAACCTCTGTGCCTACCTGTTGGGTCAACGGCTGTCATATCTATACTAAGTGTCAACAGGAATCAAGCGGATTGTGCCTACCTGTTGGGTCAACGGCTGTCATATCTATAGTAAGTGTGATCAAGAATCAAGCTGATGAACCACTGTGCCCACCTGTTGGGTCAACGGCTGTCATATCTATAGTAAGTGTGATCAGGAATCAAGCTGATGAACCACTGTGCCTACCTGTTGGGTCAACGGCTGTCATATCTATAGTAAGTGTGATCAAGAATCAAGCTGATGAACCACTGTGCCCACCTGTTGGGTCAACGGCTGTCATATCTATAGTAAGTGTGATCAGGAATGAAGCTGATGAACCACTGTGCCCACCTGTTGGGTCAACGGCTGTCATATCTATAGTAAGTGTGATCAAGAATCAAGCTGATGAACCACTGTGCCCACCTGTTGGGTCAACGGCTGTCATATCTATAGTAAGTGTGATCAAGAATCAAGCTGATGAATCACTGTGCCCACCTGTTGGGTCAACGGCTGTCATATCTATAGTAAGTGTGATCAGGAATCAAGCTGATGAACCACTGTGCCCACCTGTTGGGTCAACGGCTGTCATATCTATACTAAGTGTGATCAGGAATCAAGCGAATTGTGCCTACCTGTTGACGCGCCGCGGACACTTGTCTGGCGTGATGCTGACGTCGTAGTGGTGGATGTAGCCCTTTGGGATTCGAACCTGGAAGTGGTTTGCCCGCAGCAGGATGGTCCTGCCCTCGGTGCCATGGTTGGGGCGTGGGGGGCAGTTAAAGTCGGCCACAGGGGCTGGCTGGATGGGCAGGGGCACCGTGGGGGGCGGCACCAGCGCTGTGGGAAAACCCTCCTCTATCAAACACCATCAGTTAGCATCATGCTTTTCATGGTGACAACATGCAGTGTTCTATACAATCTGTCAGTGTCACGTCATGGTGACAACATGCAGTGTTCTATACAATCTGTCAGTGTCACGTCATGGTGACAACATGCAGTGTTCTATACAATCTGTCAGTGTCACGTCATGGTGACAACATGCAGTGTTCTATACAATCTGTCAGTGTCACGTCATGGTGACTTTCTTTACTTTTCTTTATTTGGTGTTTAACGTCGTTTTCAACCACGAAGGTTATATTGCGACGAGGGAAAGGGGGGAGATGGGATAGGGGAAAGGGGGGGAGATGGGATAGAGCCACTTGTTAAGTGTTTCTTGTTCACAAAAGCACTAATCAAAAAATTGCTCCAGGGGCTTGCAACATAGTACAATATAGGACCTTACTGGGAGAATGCAAGTTTCCAATACAAAGGACTAAACATTTCTTACATACTGCTTGACTAAAATCTTTACAAACATTGACTATATTCTATACAAGAACCACTCAACAAGGGTAAAAAGTGAAGAATTTTATGGGTGAGAAAAGGAAAGTAAAAGGACTTTGGGGAGGCAGAAATAGAGAAGAAACAAGAAAAAGATCCTAATTAGGTTCACGGCATCGAGAGTGATGCGACCTTCTCTCAGAAGTTAGTAGAGAAGGCTCCCCCATCCACCACCCGGGGGACGCGCTTCTACGCCAATTAGGGGGCGCGAGGCGTCATGGTGACAACATGCAGTGTTCTATACAATCTGTCAGTGTCACGTCATGGTGACAACATGCAGTGTTCTATACAATCTGTCAGTGTCACGTCATGGTGACAACATGCAGTGTTCTATACAATCTGTCAGTGTCACGTCATGGTGACAACATGCAGTGTTCTATACAATCTGTCAGTGTCACGTCATGGTGACAACATGCAGTGTTCTATACAATCTGTCAGTGTCACGTCATGGTGACAACATGCAGTGTTCTATACAATCTGTCAGTGTCACGTCATGGTGACAACATGCAGTGTTCTATACAATCTGTCAGTGTCACGTCATGGTGACAACATGCAGTGTTCTATACAATCTGTCAGTGTCACGTCATGGTGACAACATGCAGTGTTCTATACAATCTGTCAGTGTCACGTCATGGTGACAACATGCAGTGTTCTATACAATCTGTCAGTGTCACGTCATGGTGACAACATGCAGTGTTCTATACAATCTGTCAGTGTCACGTCATGGTGACAACATGCAGTGTTCTATACAATCTGTCAGTGTCACGTCATGGTGACAACATGCAGTGTTCTATACAATCTGTCAGTGTCACGTCATGGTGACAACATGCAGTGTTCTATACAATCTGTCAGTGTCACGTCATGGTGACAACATGCAGTGTTCTATACAATCTGTCAGTGTCACATCATGGTGACAACATGCAGTGTTCTATACAATCTGTCAGTGTCACGTCATGGTGACAACATGCAGTGTTCTATACAATCTGTCAGTGTCACGTCATGGGGTGGAAGGAACACACATTTGTAGGTGTGCTTGTATGTTCAAGTTGTAGGTGTGCTTGTATGTTCAAGTTGTAGGTGTGCTTGTATGTTCAAGTCGTAGGTGTGCTTGTATGTTCAAGTTGTAGGTGTGCTTGTATGTTCAAGTTGTAGGTGTGCTTGTATGTTCAAGTTGTAGGTGTGCTTGTATGTTCAAGTTGCACAAAGGCAAGTGATGATAAAAGGCCACAGTTGAAGGTTTAGCAAAATGTTGACCAAATGGTTCCAATTCCCTGGCAGGTACAATCAGACTTGTGAGTGTGTATCTGTGCGCCCAAAACTACAAGAAATCTATCCATGAGCCCAGATCTCAATACATGACATTCAAGGCATGAAGACAAATGACGGCAACAATCAATTTGCATCATACCAGGCACCAGTACCTATACCAGTGCAAAGTACATGTCAGAACATACATGACAAAAAAATGACAGGGAAACAGCAACAACACATGTTATAATAACAACACTAACAGCAAGACATTATAATAAGACTACTTACGGTCCTGCCCGGGCAGGGGCTGGAAGGGGAAGGGCAGTCCTGGCTGCGTCATGCCGGCTGGGGTCCCTGCACACACAACCATAGTCCTTGGTCACATGTCATCATCAACACACACACAACATTCATCAACACACACACACACAATCCTTTCTAATCTGTCTTTTCAAAAGATATGATCTACCAAATGTAGCCAACCTCTTAATTAAACTTCCAGTGTTTTAGTTTTAACTATAGCTCTCTCCTCAATATCAATATAATTATTAACCATAGCGTCAGAATGTGATAATCCACATTCACCATCCTAAGTACATAATCCAGCAAAACAACATTGACAGCCAGCTGACGGTTTCATCTTTAATATCGGAGATTACGCTTCATCAATCGCCTATCAGTATCATGCATTGGCAGTGTATTGAGTTTCATCTTTAATATTAGAGATTACGCTTCATCAATCGCCTATCAGTATCATGCATTGGCAGTGTATTGAGTTTCATCTTTAATATTAGAGATTACGCTTCATCAATCGCCTATCAATATCATGCACTGGCAGTGTATTGAGTTTCATCTTTAATATTAGAGATTACGCTTCATCAATCGCCTATCAGTATCATGCATTGGCAGTGTATTGAGTTTCATCTTTAATATTAGAGATTACGCTTCATCAATCGCCTATCAGTATCATGCATTGGCAGTGTATTGAGTTTCATCAATAGCATTTCACGCTTCACACTAAGTATTGGTCACACACACCCTCAGTGTGCCACAAAACCTTGGCTACCCTGTCCAGTGCTAGTTTTACTATTGTCTTCTGCAGCCAGCTGATGTACACCACATAAACTCTTAACCTGCTACATATTCTCATTATTATGATTATACTTATCACATAAACTCTTAACCTGCTACACATTCTCATTATTATGATTATACTTATCACATAAACTCTTAACCTGCTACACATTCTCATTATTATGATTATACTTATCACATAAACTCTTAACCTGCTACACATTCTCATTATTATGATTATACTTATCAAGACTTCTTCATTCTCAGACAATTAGTCCCTTTCAGACTAGTCCCTTTCAGACAAGTAGTCCCTTTCAGACTAGTCCCTTTCAGACAACTAGTCCCTTTCAGACAAACTGTGGAACAGTATATTCCATGGGTTGTCCATGTTTGTAGTTGAACTGTTGGTCATTGGATCAAAGGGGTTTACTTTGTGTACATGTACACATAGACAGGTTAACACAGAGTGTAGTGACAAGTGGTGTTTATCAGGTCATACAAGTGCAAAAGAAAGAAAGTAGAAAGTTGATGGGAGAAAGAGGGAAGACTGAAGAGATGCACAGTGATAGTGAATGACTCAACAACTGCACAGTTCATCAGACAGTCAGGTAGGTCACAGTGACTTTTGACACATGGGGGTTGTTCCCATAAGCAGTAGAAATAAAGATGAATTCACCATTTTGACCCCTTTGACTAGCAGACTAGGTATCAGGCAGTAGTTCTGCAGAGTACTTTGCAATAAAGAAATAATCAATACTCTGACAAGGGAAACCACCACTGTATACTGCCAGGCTATGAATTGCAGCAAGAGTATTGCCTCCCCCGGAGACCATTTTCTCAGTTTTGGTATAAGGGTTATACTTTGTATGTTATGAAGTTTTATTGATTTAGTTACTTTTGACTTAATTCTTCAGGCAATCAAGGGCTAAATCTTGTCAGGAAGTGACTTTTTTCCGAGTTCTGTTCTCGTTCTTGTAAGCAGTAGAAACAAAGCTGAGTGCATCATTTCAGTTTAAAAACACAATCAAATCCAAAAACTAGCTTAGCTTGCTATCTATAAAACTTTCATCAAAAATCTATCAGAAAAAAAGTATTTCAAATATCTAGTTGTAAATGTGATAAAAGGCAAGATACACTACATGCATGTATAAATGTTTCAGGACACTTGAAATCAAAGGGGCAAATGCAAGTAGTCCAAAGTTTCATGTAAAAGAGTGATAAGTGTAATATTTTGTAACCAAATGAGCAAAACATTTCAAACACAAAATAGGAATACACTGGCAACTGCAAACCAAAACAAACCTTTCACGTAACTGATGTGAGATACATGTGCTATTATATAATTCCATTTTTATTCTGTAACCCTATCAGCCTAGAAACGTCCATTTGTGCAAGAAATGGCTAAGCGGTGCAAGGATAAGACACTGTCTATTGACTCAATGAAACAGGTCCCCTGTGGCTGCCCAGTGTTGGTCGCAGGCTTCCGTCACAATGATGTATTATAGTATTCCTTTTTGATCTGACGCATTGGTCTGGCCCCTAGTTCATTGACTGTTGGATAGTTATGACACGTAGGATGTCTTACAGACGTAGTGCTTTGTCTAGCTTGTGTTGAATAGTTATGACATCTTTGTCTAGCTTGTGTTGGATAGTTATGACATCTTTGTCTAGCTTGTGTTGGATAGTTATGACATCTTTGTCTAGCTTGTGTTGAATAGTTATGACATCTTTGTCTAGCTTGTGTTTGATAGTTATGACATCTTTGTCTAGCTTGTGTTGAATAGTTATGACATCTTTGTCTAGCTTGTGTTGGATAGTTATGACATCTTTGTCTAGCTTGTGTTGGATAGTTATGACATCTTTGTCTAGCTTGTGTTGGATAGTTATGACATCTTTGTCTAGCTTGTGTTGGATAGTTATGACATCTTTGTCTAGCTTGTGTTGGATAGTTATAACATCTTTGTCTAGCTTGTGTTGGATAGTTATGACATCTTTGTCTTGCTTGTGTTGAATAGTTATGACATCTTTGTCTAGCTTGTGTTGGATAGTTATGACATCTTTGTCTAGCTTGTGTTGGATAGTTATGACATCTTTGTCTAGCTTGTGTTGGATAGTTATGACATCTTTGTCTAGCTTGTGTTGGATAGTTATGTCATCTTTGTCTAGCTTGTGTTTGATAGTTATGACATCTTTGTCTAGCTTGTGTTGGATAGTTATGACATCTTTGTCTAGCTTGTGTTGGATAGTTATGACATCTTTGTCTAGCTTGTGTTGGATAGTTATGTCATCTTTGTCTAGCTTGTGTTGGATAGTCATGACATCTTTGTCTAGCTTGTGTTGGATAGTTATGACATCTTTGTCTAGCTTGTGTTGGATAGTTATGTCATCTTTGTCTAGCTTGTGTTGAATAGTTATAACATCTTTGTCTAGCTTGTGTTGAATAGTTATAACATCTTTGTCTAGCTTGTGTTGGATAGTTATGACATCTTTGTCAAGCTTGTGTTGGATAGTTATGACATCTTTGTCTAGCTTGTGTTGGATAGTTATGACATCTTTGTCTTGCTTGTGTTGGATAGTTATGTCATCTTTGTCTAGCTTGTGTTGGATAGTTATGACATCTTTGTCTAGCTTGTGTTGGATAGTTATGACATCTTTGTCTAGCTTGTGTTGGATAGTTATGACATCTTTGTCTTGCTTGTGTTGGATAGTTATGTCATCTTTGTCTAGCTTGTGTTGGATAGTTATGACATCTTTGTCTAGCTTGTGTTGGATAGTTATGACATCTTTGTCTAGCTTGTGTTGGATAGTTATGACATCTTTGTCTAGCTTGTGCTACCAACTGCCAGAACGTCTTGACTTTAAAAGTCCTTCCTCTGTTGAACTTTATTGCTTGAAATAAACAGTTCTTTCTCTGTCTTCACAGCTAGAAATAATAAGTTAGTTAGTCTTCCACTGAACACTTTTGTTCAATGTGTCTGTATCAACCCCCTGTTCTCAATCTCATGCACACAAAAGGCGACTCTCAGCACCGATAGAAGTTGGGGTTAGTGACAGAACACAAAGTCTGCAACCAGTATAGGCAGAGACACAAGTACATACTGTGACTGGTGTGAGTGACACAGAAACAAAGTCTGTACACGTGTATGCAAAGACAGAAGTACTGTGAGTGACACAGAAACAGAGTCTGTACACGTGTATGCAAAGACAGAAGTACTGTGAGTGACACAGAAACAGAGTCTGTACACGTGTATGCAAAGACAGAAGTACTGTGAGTGACACAGAAACAGAGTCTGTACACGTGTATGCAAAGACAGAAGTACTGTGAGAGACACAGAAACAGAGTCTGTACACGTGTATGCAAAGACAGAAGTACTGTGTTTGGGTGAGAGCAACACAACATAAGGTTGAGTGAGACTAAGAGCAACACAACATAAGGGTCAAGACCGACCTAGAGCCAGCAATGTCTGCTCCTCAGCTACGGGTGTTTTTGAGGAAAAGGTTATATCAGTCTTCATGGCATACTGGTGCCGCAGCCACAAGTCTCAAAATGTCAAGTGGCAATAGCCTGCAGTGCTCTAAGCGATTGCTTCAACGGTCAGAGTCTCTCTCTGTGACTGCCGGAGTTCGGTCAGCACTTTCCCTCTAAGCCTGCAGTCACTGCGGCCCTTCACAGCCAGCTGTGCAACAGAAAAACACCACAGCGTCAGGTACAGTCACACACTACAGCATGGCATACACCCCGTGCCGTCATGCACACACACGCAGACACATGGAAGCTGCAGCAAGCAAGCAAAGAAAGATGTGTCAGTGTCAGTACTGCACTCTGTCAAGTAACAAGACCAACTGCTAATACCACAAGACCCAATGCTTGTCAACCACAAACTACCTGCTGCTCTATCTTTATATTATTCAAGGCAATAATTCCCTACTCATTCAGTTATTGACCCCAAGTCAACCCCAACTGTAACCTTGAAATGTACCAGGATCAAGAAGACTCCTGGCAATGTTTAGTCTAGAGGTCATCGTTTAGTCTAGAGGTCATCGTTTAGTCTAGGTCATCAGATCCTAGTGGAAGTGTGTGATGTTTGTAAGCCCTCCGGTCAAAACAAGTCTCAGAAAATTATGTTTTCCATTTTCTAACTCTAAGCTGAACGTGACCCCACCATAAGTATAAGTACATGTATGTATTAGCTTGAAACTTGCCGAGGGTCAAATAGACTTTGATCATGTCTGAATGTCAACAAACCATGAAAGTGTGGGATGTTTCAAAGCTCTACTTTCATAAACGCTCCAGAAAAGGATAATTTTTAGCTTTTTTCCCCACCCAAAAATGACCCCAATGTGACCTTGATATTTGAAAAGGGTCAACCAATCTGAATTGTGCAAAAAAATGATAAAAACATTCAAGCAAATAACAATTTTCCTTTTCATCCCTAGAAATGTATCAAATTTGGAATTTCTAATTTCAAGTTCAACGATAACGTAAAAGTGAAAGTCCAAATATTAAGTGTTGTCTCCTCTGCCGAAGCCATAGATTGCCTACCACTAAAGTAGCATTTTGTGCACCACTGCTCGTTACTGAAAATCTGCTGATTACTGAGGTGAGTGACTCAAGAAGGATAACAACCATTCCCGGGGCAAAGTGAGATGATGAAGGAATTAAGTGTGTGAAAGTGAGATGAAGGAATTAAGTGTGTGAAAGTGAGATGAAGGAATTAAGTGTGTGAAAGTGAGATGAAGGAATTAAGTGTGTGAAAGTGAGATGAAGGAATTAAGGAGAAAATGCAGCAGCACTCTAGAGCAGCAGGCTGATTAGTGGCTTCAACAGGCACAAGGTAGGAGGGGGGAGGGGGGGGCACCTTTTGTGGTGGACTCTCCCCACAGCTAGGCCCACCCAACCACCCTCCTAATATCTCTCCAGACACCAACACTAGAACCAGCTGCAATGCGACGTGTGACACTGGCTACAGACCACCTCACCACCCTCCCCATATCTCTCCAGGCACCAACACTAGAACCAGCTGCAATGCCACGTGTGACACTGGCTACAGACCACCTCACCAGCCTCCCCATATCTCTCCAGGCACCAACACTAGAACCAGCTGCAATGCGACGTGTGACACTGGCTACAGACCACCTCACCACCCTCCCCATATCTCTCCAGGCACCAACACTAGAACCAGCTGCAATGCGACGTGTGACACTGGCTACAGACCACCTCACCACCCTCCCCATATCTCTCCAGGCACTAACACTAGAACCAGAAGCAAAGCCGCGTGTGACACTGGCTACAGACGGCACTTCCATTATGCTGGCAGCGCTTGGAGTCAAGACACTGTGTTGTCCTCTGGCCTGTTTTCGGTCCTCCATGCTCTTGGGGTCTCAAGCATTGTTCTCCACCCTAGCTTTCTTTTCTTTCTTCCAAATCGAGCACTATTTCAGCCCTAGATGAGTGCAGAAAAGGAGCCAAACAATGTCCACATCACTTCACTAACAAACTTTAGCTCCAGGGTCATGTTTATGTCTGCTCAACACGCAACAGTCCAGTATGACAGAAGGCACTCTGACACTCAAACAGTCAACACGCAACAGTCCAGTATGACAGAAGGCACTCTGACACTCAAACAGTCAACATGGAACACACCCATTCAAAGACAACAAAGACCTGAAGCTTAAACCGCGATATTACTGTGATTGTCAACTGCAAAAACACTAAACTGTGATGTACCAGCATTGTATCATATAAACTAATAAAGCGTATCCCATTTTGCCCAATACATGTACCACACAGCAAAACCAATGTTAAGTTTGTAACTTAAGTTATGTAAGCATGATTCACCGCACAACCCAGTTCCCGCCACACATGGAAATGGATCATGGGATGCACTCACAACCCAGTTCCCGCCACACATGGAAATGGATCATGGGATGCACTCACAACCAAGTTCCCGCCACACATGGAAATGGATCATGGGATGCACTCACAACCAATTACATTTCAAACAGATCAGCATGCCTGAGACTAAGAGAGGTGAATCACTGAATGCATTAACAGGCTGAGCAAGAAAACAACACAGGGAGAAGACACTAGAGCATGGGATAGCAAGACACCCACACAGGAAGCACAATGCATTAACAGGCTGAGCAAGAAAACAAAACAGGGAGAAGACACTAGAGCTTGGGATAGCAAGACACCCACACAGGAAGCACAAGGCAGACAGAGGCCGAGCAGAGCAAACAAGCAGGAAGGGAAGTGCTGTGGGGAAGTCCTGCATGTCTCACTCTCACCAGTCCACATGGTAACATGTAAAGCCCCCAGAGTGGATCAAGTCTAGCCAGGTCACTCTCAGTCTCACCAGTCCACATGGTAACATGTAAAGCCCCCAGAGTGGATCAAGTCTAGCCAGGTCACTCTCACCAGTCCACATGGTAACATGTAAAGCCCCCAGAGTGGATCAAGTCTCGCCAGGTCACTCTCACCAGTCCACATGGTAACATGTAAAGCCCCCAGAGTGGATCAAGTCTAGCCAGGTCACTCTCACCAGTCCACATGGTAACATGTAAAGCCCCCAGAGTGGATCAAGTCTAGCCAGGTCACTCTCACCAGTCCACATGGTAACATGTAAAGCCCCCAGAGTGGATCAAGTCTAGCCAGGTCTTCTACACAACACCACCACACCAATGCAAGCATTCTACAAAAGGCTTACTTTTAATGTTATGAACTACCACTAGTCACTTCTAGCGCTTTACTTCAACAACCACAGGTAAATGACAGCAGCGTTACAAAGTTAATTCACAATCAGAAGTTGCAGTCTCATGCCAACAGTAAACACACATGGCAGAACTCTGTTCATTCTGCCATAATAATTATAATTATAATAAAAAACTAAAAAATGAGAAAAAAAGACTAATTAAAAGAGATATATGTATACATGAATTGATGAAGACAGTGACACAGACATGAAGTGACACAGACATGAAGTGACACAGACATGAAGTGACACAGACATGAAGTGTGCCCCTCCCAGTCCCTCCCATCTGGACCAGCAGGGTTAGTTCATATCTTACTCTAAGTCTTATTCTGTTCTTCATGCTTGACAGCAAGTGCAAACTAACTTGGTTGAGTTGACATGTGTGCCACATGTACTAGATGGACATCCCATGGAACCCCATTGCACTCTTTACACATGTACTAGATGGACATCCCATGGAACCTCATTGCACGCTTTACACATGTACTAGATGGACAAGCCATGGAACCTCACTGCACTCTTTACACATGTACTAGATGGACAAGCCATGGAACCTCATTGCAATCTTTACACATGTACTGGATGGACATGCCATGGAACCTCATTGCACTCTTTACACATGTACTAGTAGGTAGCGGCAGTAACGCTAGTCCCATGCGGGAAAGCGAGATCTGTGCTGAAAATAACACGTTTTCAATTTCCGACAGCTTTCAATATATGGCATATTATTGAAAATGGAAACTACAGAAATGAAGTTGGATTCTTTGTCTTTTACCCCATGCCATTTGTTTGCAAAATGTGCTTGGATTGAATGCGTGTGCGTGAATCACAAATACTCTCTCCGGATTTTCGGACAGCCGTGACGCGACCGCCATTACTACTTGCTCTTCAACTTTTTGTGGTGTTTCCCTTTCGGCGTTGTATTTTCTAAAAATAGTTTCATTCAACGATCGGAAACCAGTGTCGACTGCTAAAGAAAGAGTCCCTTTTCTTTCTAGGGGGGGTATTTTTTAGATTAAATCGATGGTGGATTTTAGACATGGACAATAAAAAATTGCCCAACTTTAACCTTTCGTAACTTAAAAACAACTCAAACGATCGTAGTCGTAAAAGATGCGCTAGAAAGTCCGATTTCTTGTGAATCCTCCAAATATGGAAGTTTCCGTTTAAGATTCATGCGCGCGAAGCGCGAGCCAATCAAAACCGAGGACCTGCAAAACCGGTAAAATCCGTTGCGTTGATCGCGAGTCATGGCGGAGTATTCAAGCGAAGCGATGGTGACGCACGCTTCGAGACAATTTGTGGAAGAAATCAAACCCATCCTTGGTAAGTGTTGATGTTTTTCTGTTCATTTAGTGTTTAGAAGTTGATCTGTCGAACCATTCTGCTGAATTTAGCGTTTTGAGTGCGTAGTTTTCATTTTGATGATAGTAGTTTGTGCTGGGTCATTTTGTATTGGGTGTTGAAATGGGGGTACTCGATAAACGACCTAAGTTATTTTTTGCCTTTCGCCGTACATGTGATATATTTGTTTCAAACTAATCTTGAATTATTACTCCGATGGTTTTTGTTTCTCAGTTGTTGTTTTCTTGAGGATTAAATTAGGATTAAAAGGAATAATTGTTCCTTTGCTAAAACCGGAAGTGCAAGACTAGGCCTAGCAACGAGTAGCGTAGCTTACATGCACTGACCCTAGCGCATCTCCATTCCTTCTTCCTTTTCCCCCCAGTTAATCAGAGTTTATGGTCCATCAAACTTGTGTGATTACTAATTTGTTTCTCATGACAAGCAAGGTGATATAATAAATTAGAAACGAGTTAAAAAATAACCAAATACATGACAGAAAAACAAAGCAAACTTTTGTTTTGGGACAAAAGTAAAACTGAAAGTAAACAGGCCTTCATGGTGGCTTCCAGTAAGTTCGTCACACGGTAGATTCGTCACCGGTCCCGGTAACTTCGCCACAGTAGTCCGAGCGCGGCTCTCTCTATCTCTCTCTCTCTCTCTCTCTCACCTCCTTCCACCCCTCCCTCTCCTCACATTGAGTTTCTCTGCCTCCTTGACAGTGAGGTTGAAGTCATAGGACTCCCTCTCTCTCTCTCTTGGTCGCGCGTGTGTGGGTGTTAGTCAGTGTGTGGGTGTGTGTGCGATGGTGTGTGTGAGTGTTTGTGCGTTTGTACGTGCGTGTGTGTGCGTGCGTGTCATGGATATGGGTGTATGTACGTCCGTCCGTCTCTCAGACTACATGCTTTTGAGAACTGCTCAATGAGTAGATCTCGGGTTGAGAACTGCTCAATGAGTAGATCTCGGGTTTTAAAATAACAACGCTCGGACTGTGTCGTCTGAAAACTGCTCAGTTGAGAACTGCACAATGAGTAGATCTCGGGTTTTAAAATAACAACTCTCTCTCTCTCTCTCTCTCTCTCTCTTTCTCTCTCTCTAAAAAATGTCAGTGAATCTTGAATCTCTCCCACAAATCAAACATCTGAAAGCATAAGCTCTAAGCTTAACACCCGCCCACCCCTGCCAGTAATTTCGTCACGGGTGACGAATCTACCGCGTGACGAACTTACTGGTAGCCTTCATGGTTTCAGTACAAAAATATTATGAACATAGTATTACATTTTTTTTTTGTTTGTGCGTGTTACAGATGATGCTCACTTCCAGCAAATGAAGTCTGCTTTCACACTCACAGCAACTGGAAGAGGTCGACCACCCAAACTTCAGCTGGTACCACTGACCAACAAGCTATTGTTGCAGCTGGATCTGCTTCGGTTGGAAACAGGGAGGGATTGGAGTGACCTGGTTTAATTTCTCCCCAAAGTGTTCGAGTGAACTTGCTGCAAGGACTTGAAATCAAGGCAGAAATTGAGGGAACAGTGAAAGAAGCAACAAAGCTGGGGAATAAGACTGGATTAGAACTAGAAGCATTTTTGGATATCGACGCAGGGCGTTGCATCATGGGCCGGAATGTTGGGGTTCATTTGCTGAAACATAGGATCACAAGAAACCACCTGCTCAATCCGGACCTTCTGGAAGACCTTGACCGTCCATCAGAACTTGTGAATGGCATGGTGCTCGATCTAATATCGTTCCACAAAAAGGAGAACCTATCGCTGACTTCTGCCAGATTCCTGCATCGGTTGTTTTTGGACACAACATTGTGCTTGCACCATTTTCTTCTTCTGGCAGAACATTCACAGTCGAATCTCCAGCAAACCTGCCTGCCATGTACACCTGTTTCAAGCAGTACTTGACTGACAACTTTGTTTGACTGACTTTGAAGAAGGGGTATATATATGCATTTGACTGTCACTTCTCATCCGACTGTGCACTTTGCAAGAATTTAGTTTTCCCCAGAGAACTGTGAACAATGTTAGTAAATTTATCCCACATACGTGAGAGAGATAACCGTGAGATAAAAATCGTTCAAATCACACGTGTGTATATCATGTAAATGAGGTCAACCGGAAGGTCAAGCTATGTAAATTAGTAGTACATGGGATAAACCGGAAGGTCAAGCTAATCCTATCGAGGAAGGATATGCTTTGCTGTTGTTGTTCCTTTTGGTTTCTTTTATCCTGTGGCCACTGCTTTTCTTTTTATCTGGTATATTTTGAAGTGATGGGTTTGATTTCTTCCACAAATTGTCTCGAAGCGTGCGTCACCATTGCTTCGCTCGAATACTCCGCCATGACTCGCGATCAACGCAACGGATTTTACCGGTTTTGCAGGTACTCGGTTTTGATTGTTCGAATATTAAACTTAACAGTGTTGACAAAGGCGAACTACTTTGTCCTAGTTTGAGAGTGTGTGTCATGGCGGAGGAATGAATGTCAAATTGAGTAAAGTGGTTTGAAGTTCTAAAGCGGTTGATCCAAAGGCAATATCGCTGTCGGTGACTTTTAGTTAGATCTGGCACAGAAGTATATAATGTAGGATAAACAGAATACTATGGCTTGCTGTGTCGTACCAGATTTACACTCGTTGCTTTTTCAAATAGTAAACAGCTCGCTTTCGCAGTTCACTATTTAAACAAGAAGGGCAAAGCCCATACGACTCACATCCTTGACCTTTACATGACCTTGACCTTCAGGGTCAAGGTCAAATAACTAAACCTAGCAATGACATCATACACTAAGAACTGCTTTACACATTTTTCCTACCAAAATACATGTGACCTTGACCCAAGGTCAAGGTCATCTAAGGTCATGCAACACAAAGCTGTTAATTCAAGACATAGGAAGTACAATGGTGCTTATTGGCTCTTTCTACCATGAGATATGGTCACTTTTAGTGGTTCACTACCTTATTTTGGTCACATTTCATAAGGGTCAAAGTGACCTTGATCATATGCGACCAAATGTGTCTCATGATGAAAGCATAACATGTGCCCCACATAATTTTTAAGTTTGAAACAGTTATCTTCCATAGTTCAGGGTCAAGGTCACTTCAAAATATGTATACAATCCAACTTTAAAGGACCCTTGCGACCTTGACCTTGAAGCAAGGTCAACCAAACTGGTGTCCAAAGATAGGGCTTACATTGCCCTGTATAGCATACATAGCTAAGGTTGCCATTCTCGATAACTTCAGAAGAAAATGTGAAAAATGGCCGTTTTTAAGACAACAATTACGGCCCCTGTGACCTTGAACTTGAAGTGAGGTCAAGTTGCCGCACATGTTTTTTGAGATCTTGTAACCATACACCATCAGGCCACATCAGGTGTTGATAGACTTAATAGTGTCCAAGAAATATCCAACGTTAAAGTTTTCCGGGCGGACGCCGGGACGGACGGACGGACGACTCGGGTGAGTACATAGACTCACTTTTGCTTCGCATGTGAGTCAAAAAACAACTCGTGTAAATCTGGTACGACACAGCAAGCCATGTAGTATTCTCTAGATCTTACTTCAATCAATCAATCAATATGAGGCTTATATCGCGCATATTCCGTGGGTACAGTTCTAAGCGCAGGGATTTATATATATTTTTTTTTAATTTAAAAAAAAAATTTTTTATGCAATTTATATCGCGCACATATTCAAGGCGCAGGGATAACAGTGACATTTTTATCTAAGCCTATACAATTTTGCCAGGAAAGACCCTTTTGTCAATCGTGGGATCTTTAACGTGCACACCCCAATGTAGTGTACTTGATTGAACACATATTTGTGAAGATAACATTGTAATCAATCTACACACCAAAAATCATGGCTGTATTTTCAGTAGTTTCTGAAATATTTCAATCTGAAATGTGCTACCCCCCTCTGGGGGGGGGGGGGGGGGGGGGTTTGTCCACTCTTGGGGGATTATTTTCAACATTACACTGAATTTTACTGATGTCTGTAAAGATTACACTGTAATCTATCTACACACCAAAATTTTTCGTTGTATCTTAAATAGTTTCTTAATTATTGGCCTTGAAGTGCGAAAAACTGTAATTTTCCTGTTTTTCCGCTTGACAAATTGAGGTTTTTGACATTTTTGAGGCTCTTATACTCCAAAAGCATTGAACTAAGCTGTCTGAAAAAAAATAGCCATGTTCTACACACATTTGTTTGGAATATGTGAAAGTTTCAGACAGCTGCTATACATATTGTGTGAATTGTGATGACCCAAAGTTGCCCTCCCGTGCAATTTTGCGATGGGTTTAATTGTGTTTTTCGTGAAGTTTGCATGCTTGCTGACAGAAGCCATATGAGATTAGAGGGCTAGAACTATGTGTTTTTTCTATTCTTGGTTGCTGATAACAGATCCTGAAAAGTTGAAAGGGCTGAGGATAACTATGTGGTACCCACATGCTGCTGAAGTTGCCCTATTTTACAGTTTTAAGCAGAGTCGCGACAGCGTATGTACTAAAATATCAAAATCTCAGGAACTAATAAAGGTATCCACTTACTTTTTTTTGTGTTTTGCTTGTACTTTATTTTTCTTTCAAGACATCACAAAACATTCACTCTCACTTCAAAACCAAGTTTTGACTGCCGCTACCTAGTACTAGATGGACAAGCCATGGAACCTCATTGCAATCTTTACACATGTACTAGATGGACAAGCCATGGAACCTCATTGCAGTCTTTACACTGGCAGACATCCTATAACTATACAACCCATGGAACCTCATTGCACTCTTTACCCTGGCAGACATCCTATAACTATACAACCCATGGAATCTCACCGCACTCTTTACACATGTACTAGATGGACAACCCATGGAACCTCATTGCACTCTTTACACTGGCAGACATCCTATAACTATACAACCCATGGAACCTCATTGCACTCTTTACACTGGCAAACATCCTATAACTATACAACCCATGGAACCTCATTGCACTCTTTACACTGGCAGACATCCTATAGTATAACTATACAACCCATGGAACCTCATTTCACTCTTTACACTGGCAAACATCCTATAACTATACAACCCATGGAACCTCATTTCACTCTTTACACTGGCAGACATCCTATAACTATACAACCCATGGAACCTCATTGCACTCTTTACACTGGCAAACATCCTATAACTATACAACCCATGGAACCTCATTGCACTCTTTACACTGGCAGACATCCTATAGTATAACTATACAACCCATGGAACCTCATTGCACTCTTTACACTGGCAAACATCCTATAACTATACAACCCATGGAACCTCATTGCACTCTTTACACTGGCAGACATCCTATAACTATACAACCCATGGAACCTCATTGCACTCTTTACACTGGCAGACATCCTATAACAATACAACCCATGGAACCTCATTGCACTCTCTACACTGGCAAACATCCTATAACTATACAACCCATGGAACCTCATTGCACTCTTTACACTGGCAGACATCCTATAGTATAACTATACAACCCATGGAACCTCATTGCACTCTTTACACTGGCAAACATCCTATAACAATACAACCCATGGAACCTCATTGCACTCTTTACACTGGCAGACATCCTATAACTATACAACCCATGGAACCTCATTGCACTCTTTACACTGGCAGACATCCTATAACTATACAACCCATGGAACCTCATTGCACTCTTTACACTGGCAGACATCCTATAACTATACAACCCATGGAACCTCATTGCACTCTTTACACTGGCAAACATCCTATAACTATACAACCCATGGAACCTCACTGCACTCTTTACACTGGCAAACATCTTATAACTATACAACCCATGGAACCTCATCGCACTCTTTACACTGGCAGACATCCTATAACTATACAACCCATGGAACCTCATTGCACTCTTTACACTGGTAAACATCCTATAACTATACAACCCACATTATCTGTAAATGATATTGATAAATCAGCAATTTGAAATTTCAATGTAACCCTAGATACAAAAAATTTATTTAAAAAAACCTGTTCTCGTTTGTATACTGTTTTCCTGTCAGACCAGTCCTCGTACAATAAAGTGGCGAAACTCTGTTATAACATCACTCGTTCCCAAGTCTGTTTTTGGAGGTTTACTATCCGTCAGGTCTTAAATGCCTCTATTGGACATGATTTGTTTTACACGGTTTTTGGTCATTAATGGATACTTTGTTTCATCTGACCCCTGGCCGGTCGACCATATGATAGTTTTGACATAGGTCTTTTGAACATCGATTTCCTACCAAGCAGACAAGGAGACATATTTTCAATCCAGGTTCAACTGACCCTTTATCACCTGATGCTGGGAACAACACTATTAACTGAAGGGTAGACTGCTAATACACCAAGACAGTGTGCGGACCCAGTACAACCAGGACAGGTGCAAGGGACAGTTGGAACAGTGTTGAGTTCCTGGCACACCTCTCAGAGGAGCCAGGCCACAGGGGTAGACATTATGCCCCCACCCCATACAACATAATACTTTATTCATACTAATAGCCAACAACTCTACTCAAACCCCATACAACGTAATACTTTATTTATACTAATAGCCAACAACTCTACTGAAACCCCATACAACTTCAGAATAAGAGCAAAAAACTCGACTCAAAAGTCAATTCTTTTAAGGCTTTACTCTTTCAACCCACACACTCATCAATTTCATTTTCACACAAAAACAAATAGCAATACTTAGCATGCTATGTCTCTTCAATATTAAACACTGCAGTGAAACTGGGGTAACCTGGAGTTAATAAGTAACAGGTAATAAATGCTAAATTAGTCAAGAAATAACATTTAACACAAAGTATCTGCTTTATATAATTCAGAAGAAAAATAGTTTATGTACAAAACAAAGAATTGGAAAAGTCACACTCCTGGCTGAAAACACTCAGAAAATGCTTAATAAATGATGAAGTTGAAATTGTTAAGATTAGGGAGAATCATGTTACTGCAGGGAAAGAAGTGAACCACAGAGTAAGTATACCTACCATTCGGTTGTTGGCCCAAGAAAGAGGGTGTAACACCTAATGAAAAGAAACAAATGAAGAATACTTGTAGAAAATAAGTATCACTCCACTTGCAGACCTGTTTACCCCAAAAACTTGACAAGAGTAATGGTCAAGCCAAAAATAGTAATCTCATGACCAAATAGTAACCCAGGAGTTACAAATGCCAACATTAGCAATATAAATCCAAGTTGAAGCACGTTTTGAAATCGTAATCCGGACTCAAATGGAGTATTTTTTTCCCAAAATCCTACAAAAAATAGTAATAAATTACTCCAAAATAGTCAATCAATCAATCAATCAATATGAAGCTTATATCGCGCGTATTCTGTGGGTACAGTTCTAAGCGCAGGGATTTATTTATTTTTATGCAATTTATATCGCGCACATATCTCAACACACGAATTCAAGGCGCGGTGATTTATTTATGCCGTGTGAGGTGGAATTTTTTTTACACAATACATCACGCATTCAAGTCACACGGGTATTTTGGTGGACATTTTTATCTATGCCTATACAATTTTGCCAGGAAAGACCCTTTTGTCAATCGTGGGATCTTTAACGTGCACACCCCAATGTAGTGTACACGAAGTAGTACATGGTAAACAGGTCTGCACTTGCTCTCTCCCCATCTGTCTTACACCATTCATGCACACACGTGGAAACAATGCAGTGCTGTATGTACACTATGTCTCTTCTCTATCTTAGGCCAAAAAAAAAAAATGCTTTGGTTACGGTTTCATGGCCAAAAAAAATAGGGTAGGTAGGTCGATTAAACTTTTTTTTTTTTTTTTTTTTTTTTTGGTTGGTCCCTCTTGAAATGATAAAAATAGTTTTCGAGAGTCATGCCAAAGTCCAGTTCGAAAGAGTCTTCGGGCTCGGCACTTATTTTCGTCGACCCCACACATTTTATCCCGAACAGTTTGCCGTCCAAAGTTGGATGAAAATCATGAAAAATGTCCACCAAGGTTGCACTCTTCGAGTACCGACTTATCAGTCGTGTTTGTTCGATATGAACGCACTTTCCGAATACGATTGCAAATGCAGACGACATCTTTTTCCGTTCGCACAACGAACGAACGCACGAGACTGACTTCCCTTGGATATGGGAGTTGTAAAAAGCGGAGTGGTGTCCCTTGTCGGGCTTGTTGTTGTCTGCTCGCCGGCGATCGATGTTTTCTCTGTGCCGTGGTGTTGTCGTTTTCGGTGGGTTTTTGTGTGTGTGTGTGGGTTTTTTGTGTGTATGTATGTGTTTGGTTCATTTTATTTTTAGCTTTAGGACCAAAAAAAAAGTTTAGGGTCGGCCCAAAAAGTTAGGGTCGGTCGGGAAACCGTAACCAAAGCATTTTTTTTTTTTGGCCTTACTCTTCATTCTTAACATTTTCCTAATTGTAATAATAACACTAACACATCTTCATTACTTGAAAAATGCAGAGCCCTAATGTACTCCTGCCTTACCTTATAATCATCCTACCACTATCAGTATCACATCTGACTTATTTGAACAATGCAGCGCTCCGAGTGCGAATCAGTTTAGTTAACGGACTCCTGTATTCTTACCTTCTTATTTGTTGTAATTTGTAAACAATGATGGGTGGGGTCTTTAACTGTAAGGGTATTTTCCTCTCTGGGTCATAAGACTCCTGTTCCTAATCCTAGCGTTAAGGAGGGTGCAGCAAGTGAAGCAGGTGGCACAGTCAACAAGCTGTCACTGTCTGTGCTGGGACTTGAAGAGACAAGCCTTGCTGGCCACACATTGCCTCCACTCTCCCTTTTTCAGTTTATGTGTCTAAAGCCATCATCTACTGACCCAAACCCTTTCTGTGTCTCAAACTCAAAGAATGTGACCTGCCACCATGGTACATGTAGAACTCCCCCCCCTCAATATAAGTTATAACACACTGGTGAAGTTTGTACCTGTGCCAGTTTACAAAAATGTCAATTTTAGAGCAAGGGCCAACCAAGAGAGTGGTTTTAGTAAAAAAAACTACTTTTTTGAGTTTCCAGTTCCACATGAACAACCACCCTAACACAGTAACAGCCAAATGAATAGCGCTGTTTTTCAATTAAAACCTAAGTTGCGGTCACAAGCTAGGTTTGGGACTCCTGCTCTTGGGCTGAAATACAGACATCAATCCTCACTTGTCAAAGTGAGAACAGTCAAAATGCATCAGAGTTCTGCCATGCTCAATGACTTTAGCGGACAAAAGGCACATGGTTAGAAATCAGCAAGCACAGGTATTAATTTATCAAGGACACCAGCAAAATAAAAACAATGATAAAGGAAATAAAACTGTGTATTTGCAATGAAAAAAGCCCAGGAACATGCGCAGATACCAGCAGAACTATGTTACATGAAGTATGTGCTTAAAATTCAAAACAGATCTGATAATCTCTACAAGTACAACTGATCAGATCTATCATCTAGTCTCCCTTACCTTCTCTTCTACCAATGTACAATGTGTTGAACTTAAACACTGTCAAATCTTTCAGGAGAGAAAAAGTTCTTGCAAATGCTATGCCTTAACCTTCTTTTCAAGAATAACTTAAACTGACATAGTTAAAAAAAAAATTCACAAGGTTTGTACTTTGTAGTAACTCACTGTACATTATGCTCTTGATACCTGGTGTTACATCTCAATCACATTATGGTTGTTTTCTATACATTTGTACAGTTAACTTAAGAGTCCGGCGAAGGTGAAACAAGAAGGGCAAAGCCCATACGACTCACATGCTTGACCTTCTGCTTTACACATTTTTCCTACCAAAATACATGTGACCTTGACCCAAGGTCAAGGTCATCCAAGGTCATGCAACACAAAGCTGTTAATTCAAGACATAGGAAGTACAATGGTGCTTATTGGCTCTTTCTACCATGAGATATGGTCACTTTTAGTGGTTCACTACCTTATTTTGGTCACATTTCATAAGGGTCAAAGTGACCTTGACCTTGATCATATGGGACCAAATGTGTCTCATGATGAAAGCATAACATGTGCCCCACATAATTTTTAAGTTTGAAACAGTTATCTTCCATAGTTCAGGGTCAAGGTCACTTCAAAATATGTATACAATCCAACTTTGAAGAGCTCCTGTGACCTTGACCTTGAAGCAAGGTAAACCAAATTGGTATCAAAAGATGGGGCTTACTTTGCCCTATATATCATATATAGGTGAGGCATTCAATCTCAAAAACTTCAGAGAAAATGGGAAAAATGTGAAAAATAGCTGTTTTTTAGACAACATTTATGGCCCCTGCGACCTTGACCTTGAAGCAAGGTCAAGATGCTATGTATGTTATTTGGGGCCTTGTCATCATACACCATCTTGCCAAATTTGGTACTGATAGACTGAATAGTGTCCAAGAAATATTCAATGTTAAAGTTTTCCGGACGGCCGGCCGGCCGGCCGGACGGACGGACGACTCGGGTGAGTACATAGACTCACTTTTGCTTCGCATGTGAGTCAAAAAGCCCTCTACACTTGATGTTGCATGTCAATATAGACTGTGTATGAAAGTGACGCTAAAAAATCAACTGCGTGATGCCCAGTGCAACGATCTAGGTGATATTTCATTATTTGTTATCTTAAAAAACTAAACTTTAAAATCACAGGGAGGGAGTCTTGATTTAAAAAGGGGGTTCCGCTGTACTGCGGGTTGTTCGTAGCATTCATGTTTCTGAGACCACAGACTGTTGCTGTTTTAAGGCTGATTCAGACTCAGAGACCATCATCCATGGCATGAGCATGACAAACCCGAGTGTGAATAAACCTTCACAGATTCACTTTTTGGTGTGATCGATTATCCACAGATGTCGGACCTGTCTTAATATGAAGTTTGACGTTATGTAAACTCTGACGCGAACTACAGACCTGCCTGCGTAAGTTATTCGCGGGATCGGAAATGACTCTCGTTCAGCATTGCTAAACCTTTGGCTTTGTTGTTGATCAAATCTTTCCGCCTTCAGAGAAAGAACACTATTGAAGCTAACATACTTGCAGTTTACACTAAATCTAAATAGTAGTTGAAAAGAAGGTTGCACTAAACAACGTGGTGTCTACTTACCTTGTGGTCCTAAGGGAAACATGTTGATTTTGAGGCTCTAAAAGAATATAAATGTGAGTATAATGATATGATCGATTCTATGCAAGTGCGTCCATCATGGCGGCCAACTGTGCACAGAGCCTCGCTTTGAATCAGAAAAAAAACACGAAAAGTTCTCTCCCTTGCCACTTCCGTCAAGTGCTGCAAAACAAAACTAGAACGTGGTGCAGCTTTTGTCGACACCAGTTGTCCGCTGGAACCAAAGAAATTCGTGATCGTGTTCAAGACAGTCAGTTGTCGGATTTTCTTGTTGGTGTCGCTGTTTTCCGCGGACACCACTGTTTCCTTTGATATGCTTGGATTATAAAAACAATCCATCCGTGAAGCAGGTGCTTGCATGGTTCATGGTGCCGAGACAGACATGTTTACTTCATTAGTTCATACGGACTGTTCCCCGCCCCTCACAAGTCCTGCTGGTCGAACCTTGGACACCGTATTCCATCCAAGGGGTCTAATTCGTGATGAAAAATGGCAGTTTTAAAAAGTAGTAGTTGAATAAATTGTATTTTGGGATGAAACTCACCACGAATTTGTTTCACTTGCAAGAAACTGACATGCTTTTCTCCCTCTAGATAACTGTAGCTTGGCTGGAGAGCACTCTGCCAATAGTTTATTTTGGCTGTCACCTGGCTGACATCCTACCCATACCTGCCAGTGATACAGGCCTGGCTGACGTCCTACCAGTCTATAGCCACCAGTGATACAGGCCTTGCTGTGTGGACCCCGTCCTTGTGACAGCCACACACAGATAGGGGAGACATGAATATGGCGGGCGATAAATCCTTGTTCTCCACGCCCACCGTGAGGCACGCCACGAGCCGTGACTATGACGACGTGTACGAACCAGCGGAGGACTCGTTCCTGATGCTGGACGCCCTGGAACAGGAGCTTGACGTCTTGCGCAGCATGAAGTGAGTGCAATGTCCGATTCCCTTTGCTAAAACTAGTAAAAGTACGTCTGTTAATGAGCACAACGTATGTCTGATTCCCTCCACTTAAAGCACGTCTCCACAAAAAGCACACGTCTCCACTAAAAGCACGTCTCCACTAAAAGCACGTCTCCACTAAAAGCACGTCTCCACTAAAAGCACGTCTCCACTAAAAGCACGTCTCCACTAAAAGCACGTCTCCACTAAAAGCACGTCTCCACTAAAAGCACGTCTCCACTAAAAGCACGTCTCCACTAAAAGCACGTCTCCACTAAAAGCACGTCTCCACTAAAAGCACGTCGGTTAATAAACACAATGAATTTGGAACACTTACCTGGCGGGCATTGTTGATGCAGTATCATATCACGTAATATCGACTTAAAAATTAAGAATACCATCAAAAACCAAGTTAATGAAATTAACAATACCATCAAAAACCAAGTTTAAGCCAGCTTAGAAAATTCAACACAGCTTGGTCCCTTGCTGCACCACATAAAGAGAAAATTAGCAATGTCGAGTATGATCACTCTAATTTGCATGGGAAGTAGACTAATTAACATTCTCTCTCTCTCTCTCTCTCTCTCTCTCTCTCTCTCTCTCTCTCTCTCTCTCTCTCTCTCTCTCTCTCTCTCTCTCTCTCTCTCTCTTCTCTCTCTCTCTTTCTCTCTCTCTCCCTCTCTCTCTCTCTCTCTCTCTCTCTCTAATTAGAAAATTAGAAATGTTGCTCTCTCTCTCTCTCTCTCTATCTCTCTCTCTCTCTCTCTCTCTCTCTCTCTCTCTCTCTCTCTCTCTCTCTCTCTCTCTCTCTCTCTCTCTCTCTCTTTATGTGTACAAAGCATTTCGGCTACGTAGTGTTGTTATGTCTTAGTTCATGTAAGCCTACGATATATTTTATTTGAAATGTAATGTCTTAGTTCGTGTATGATTTATTTAATTTGATTTGTGTGCAAATGTCATTATGTCATTGTATTATGTTCACCCCCCTCATAAGGGGCTATGGCCTAAATGAGTAAACAATCCAATCCAATCCAATCTCTCTCTCTCTCTCTCTCTCTCTCTCTCTCTCTCTCTCTCTCTCTCTCTCTCTCTCTCTCTCTCTCTCTCTCTCTCTCTCTCTCTCTCTCTCTCTCTCTCTCTCTCTCTCTTATCTTATTCTTATTACTATTATTGCATGTGTCTGCATTTCATCATAAAAAGTTTGTTCCTATGTATTCCCATTTCGATTAGGCCAAACAAACAAAAAAAAATAGGTGTGGTTACGGTAACATAGCCCAAAACAATAGGGTAGGAAGGTAGGCAATCACTTTTTTTTTTTTTAACTTTCTTTTTTAATGTGTACAAATTAAACCTACTTGACAGGGAAATAAGTGTGCGACTCGGGCGCTTTCGCTTTCATTGCGTTTTCTGCACTCGTTTTCTTGGTTTTTTTGGGTGTTTTTTTTTGACAAATGTAATAAAAAGTTATAGGGTCGGCCCCTAAAAATAGGGTAGGTCGGGTTACCGTAACCACACCTATTTATTTTTTTAGGCCTTATAACCATTTTGCTTAGATCAGGACTAGCTGTAAGAATGCTATCTTTCCTGTAATAAAGTTCAAAGTTCTCTCTCTCTCTCTCTCTCTCTCTCTCTCTCTCTCTCTCTCTCTCTCTCTCTCTCTCTCTCTCTCTCTCTCTCTCCCCAAAAAGTTAATGCTGAGTTGCACATGAGCAGCTGCCAAGAATAATAATTGCCACACTATTGTGGCGTGAGATTTATTGATGGCATGCATGAGATCGCCTGTTTCGGGAGTCATTATTCTGGGACTGCCCGTTCTGTAGGTGTATGAATTCAAGGCCAACAGCATCATATCCATAATGTCGGTAACTTCTGTCATTTGACAGTTGAACGATGTATACAACTGTATCATTTGTTGAGTGAAAGAGCTGCTTCTATTTTTTCTGTCAGCATTTGATTTTTTTTTAATGTAACGAACAATAAACTGACTATTTTTTAATTTTATATACATGTATGTTGTCCTTAGCAAAGTGTAAAACACAGCTTTGAGAGTGACATGATGATTGTTGTTGTGTGTGCAGGCCCTGAGAGTGACATGATGATTGTTGTTGTGTGTGCAGGCCCTGAGAGTGACATGATGATTGTTGTTGTGTGTGCAGGCCCTGAGAGTGACATGATGATTGTTGTTGTGTGTGCAGGCCCTGAGAGTGACATGATGATTGTTGTGTGTGCAGGCCCTGAGTGTGACATAATGATTGTTGTTGTGTGTGTACAGGCCCTGAGAGTGACATGATGTTTGTTGTGTGTGTACAGGCCCTGAGAGTGACATGATGATTGTTGTTGTGTGTGCAGGCCCTGAGAGTGACATGATGATTGTTGTGTGTGTGTGCAGGCCCTGAGTGTGACATGATGATTGTTGTGTGTGTGTGTACAGGCCCTGAGTGTGACATGATGTTTGTTGTGTGTGTGCAGGCCCTGAGTGTGACATGATGATTGTTGTGTGTGTGTACAGGCCCTGAGAGTGACATGATGATTGTTGTGTGTGTGTACAGGCCCTGAGAGTGACATGATGATTGTTGTGTGTACAGGCCCTGAGTGTGACATGATGATTGTTGTGTGTGTGTACAGGCCCTGAGAGTGACATGATGATTGTTGTTGTGTGTGCAGGCCCTGAGAGTGACATGATGATTGTTGTGTGTGTGCAGGCCCTGAGAGTGACATGATGATTGTTGTGTGTGTGTGCAGGCCCTGAGAGTGACATGATGATTGTTGTGTGTGTGTGCAGGCCCTGAGAGTGACATGATGATTGTTGTGTGTGTGCAGGGCCTGAGAGTGACATGATGATTGTTGTTGTGTGTGTGCAGGCCCTGAGTGTGACATGATGATTGTTGTGTGTGTGTGCAGGCCCTGAGAGTGACATGATGATTGTTGTGTGTGTGCAGGGCCTGAGAGTGACATGGTGATTGTTGTTGTGTGTGTGCAGGCCCTGAGTGTGACATAATGATTGTTGTGTGTGTGTGCAGGCCCTGAGAGTGACATGATGATTGTTGTGTGTGCAGGCCCTGCGTGTGACATGATGATTGTTGTGTGTACAGGCCCTGAGAGTGACATGATGATTGTTGAGTGTGTGCAGGCCCTGAGAGTGACATGATGATTGTTGTGTGTGCAGGCCCTGAGAGTGACATGATGATTGTTGTGTGTGTACAGGCCCTGAGAGTGACATGATGATTGTTGTTGTGTGTACAGGCCCTGAGAGTGACATGATCATTGTTGTTGTGTGTGCAGGCCCTGAGAGTGACATGATGATTGTTGTGTGTGTGCAGGCCCTGAGTGTGACATGATGATTGTTGTGTGTGTGCAGGCCCTGAGAGTGACATGATGATTGTTGTGTGTGTGCAGGCCCTGAGTGTGACATGATGATTGTTGTGTGTGTGTACAGGCCCTGAGAGTGACATGATGATTGTTGTTGTGTGTGTACAGGCCCTGAGAGTGACATGATGATTGTTGTGTGTGTGTACAGGCCCTGAGTGTGACATGATGATTGTTGTGTGTGTGTGCAGGCCCTGAGAGTGACATGATGATTGTTGTGTGTGTGTACAGGCCCTGAGTGTGACATGATGATTGTTGTGTGTGTGTGCAGGCCCTGAGAGTGACATGATGATTGTTGTGTGTGTGTGCAGGCCCTGAGTGTGACATAATGATTGTTGTGTGTGCAGGCCCTGAGAGTGACATGATGATTGTTGTTGTGTGTGCAGGCCCTGAGAGTGACATGATGATTGCTGTTGTGTGTGCAGGCCCTGAGTGTGACATGATTGTTGTGTGTGCAGGCCCTGAGAGTGACATGATCATTGTTGTTGTGTGTGCAGGCCCTGAGAGTGACATGATGATTGTTGTGTGTGTGCAGGCCCTGAGTGTGACATGATGATTGTTGTGTGTGCAGGCCCTGAGAGTGACATGATGATTGTTGTGTGTGTACAGGCCCTGAGAGTGACATGATGATTGTTGTGTGTGTACAGGCCCTGAGAGTGACATGATGATTGTTGTGTGTGCAGGCCCTGAGTGTGACATGATGATTGTTGTGTGTGTGTGCAGGCCTTGAGAGTAACATGATGATTGTTGTCTGTGTGCTGAGGCCCTGAGAGTGACATGATGATTGTTGTGTGTGCAGGCCCTGAGTGTGACATGATGATTGTTGTGTGTGTGCAGGCCCTGAGAGTGACATGATGATTGTTGTGTGTGCAGGCCCTGAGAGTGACATGATGATTGTTGTGTGTGTGTGCAGGCCCTGAGAGTGACATGATGATTGTTGTGTGTACAGGCCCTGAGAGTGACATGATGATTGTTGTGTGTGCAGGCCCTGAGAGTGACATGATGATTGTTGTGTGTGTGTACAGGCCCTGAGTGTGACATGATGTTTGTTGTGTGTGCAGGCCCTGAGAGTGACATGATGATTGTTGTGTGTGCAGGCCCTGAGAGTGACATGATGATTGTTGTGTGTGTGTGCAGGCCCTGAGTGTGACATGATGATTGTTGTGTGTGTGTGCAGGCCCTGAGAGTGACATGATGATTGTTGTGTGTGTGCAGGCCCTGAGAGTGACATGATGATTGTTGTGTGTGTGCAGGCCCTGAGAGTGACATGATGAATGTTGTTGTGTGTGCAGGCCCTGAGAGTGACATGATGATTGTTGTGTGTACAGGCCCTGAGAGTGACATGATGATTGTTGTTGTGTGTGCAGGCCCTGAGTGTGACATGATGATTGTTGTGTGTACAGGCCCTGAGAGTGACATGATGATTGTTGTTGTGTGTGCAGGCCCTGAGAGTGACATGATGATTGTTGTTGTGTGTGCAGGCCCTGAGAGTGACATGATGAATGATTGTTGTGTGTACAGGCCCTGAGTGTGACATGATGATTGTTGTGTGTGTGCAGGCCCTGAGTGTGACATGATGATTGTTGTGTGTGTGCAGGCCCTGAGAGTGACATGATGATTGTTGTTGTGTGTGCAGGCCCTGAGAGTGACATGATGATTGTTGTTGTGTGTGCAGGCCCTGAGAGTGACATGATGTTTGTTGTTGTGTGTGCAGGGCCTGAGAGTGACATGATGATTGTTGTTGTGTGTGCAGGCCCACGGTATGTGTGGAGGTGGGCTGTGGTTCCGGCGTCTGCATCACATTTCTGGCAAGACTGCTGGGACCTCAAGCTTTCTGTCTGTGAGTTTGTGTGTGTGTGTGTGTTAATTGTGCATGTGTGTGTGTGTGTGTGTGTGTGTGTGTGTGTGTGTTTGTTTGTTTGTTTGTCAAAGTTTGTGTGAGTTTGTGTGTGTTTGTGCATGTGTTTGTGTTTGTGTTTTTGTGTGTGTGTGTGTGTGTGTGTGTGTTTGTTTGTCAAAGTTTGTGTGTGTGAGTGTTTGTGTATTGAATGGCATACATTTGAACTATTAATGTGTGTATCAGTTATAATGCTCACATCCACTCATCACAACAACAGTAATTCAGCAGTGTTCGGTCAGGCATGAACAATGCAGGTGGCCATGGATTATACACAATGCACACCTTTTGTTGTAACAAGACTATACTGTGCATGCCGATGTGGCATGCAGTCACCTAGAGAGAAAGGGGGAATGTACGTTCTGGCTCACCGATTCCGACAGACCCTAAATATTAACGCAAAATAGGCTTCTGGACTAAACTTTTACTAAAATGAAACATGCGACAAAATCAGAAAAATACTGCATAAATCCATACAAAAAAAATACAGTAAAGTAAGGTTGTTTTGAACCAATGCCGGGTCTGTCGGAATCAGTAACCCAGAACGTACATTCTCCCTTTCTCTTATACAACATTCTTAAGCTCAATACGCTCTCTCATTTACAAACTTTACTTCATATGTTCTTTCACTGTTAGAATTATATCTGATACATGCAATGTGACTGTCTAAACGAATAGTTAACTCTTTACAAGTGATTCTATTTTTACTTTTTCTTCCCGTCCTATTTGAATCCCCTTTTTTAAAAACTGCTTTTTCAGATCTTCTATATCGAGTGGCTTGTTATATTCAGCTCGTGTTTTTGTTTGAATACTTGCTTTCTTACTTTTGTAGTCATCAAAGTCTGTTTGTATCTGTTTGAATTCTTCGTCAGAAACTTTTGAATCTTCAAGTGCTTTACTGATAGACAGTTTTAGGCTAGACAATTTTGATGATGCAAGAGTGGAAATGGATTCGTGTTTTTCAAGCTTTTTCACAATTTTTTTCATTATAGCTGATGCTATAAATGATAAACCACCAACTGCTGCTGCAACACCACCTAGGATTAGAGAAACTGGAGTCCCTACTCCGGTAGCTAACAGAATTGTTCCCGTTACACCTGCAGCTGATGCAAGGATAGTAGAACCAGTGCTGGCATTAGAAAGGCTGTTGTAAGTTGTTGAGTACTTACGTCTAGCGCGAGAATATTTTTCTAATTCATCTTCTAGTTGTTTTTGTATATTACTAATGTGTGCCAGTCTGAATTGTTGACTTTCTGCTGCACTTTCATCAATATTAGGATAAAGCTTCACACTGCTAGTCATCTTTTTAATGCAAAATATAAAATATTTATCTTAATTCTCACTGGCCAGTGTTTCTGCTAAGCTTTGAAGCTGTTCATTGCTTAACACCTTATCTGTATAGTAGAAAGCAATCAAATCAAGATAAGTAAGATTAATACTTCTTATTTCTGTTAAATTATTTATATCTGCGTTAACAACAACATTTTGGTTTGACGTCTGTTTTTTTATTGTGTTAGAATCCTTTTGAACAGCAATAAATACTCTGACTTCTTCAACATTTAATGGTCTCCAGTTGAGATTTATTCCTCTCATTAGAACAGTGTTTGTGGTTTCTTCCCTTTTCCTGACAACTATATCAAATATCATAGTTGCATTCTGCCCTATTGGAAGCTTGGGTATAAAATCGACAATGGTGTCAGCGTCCTTTTCAACACTTTGTTTTCTGTGAATGAGATAGTTGTTCTTATGGAAAGGTTTAACTGCAACTTCTCCCCTGCTGTTAAACGCAGGAACAAGGCTAACAATTAGTGGTTTAGCATTGATTGACTTACGGAATGTGTCGTCTTTTCCAACAAGAGTGTATGGACTCACAAATTCAAACTTCATTTCCCAGTCAATCTTTTTTATAACAGGACTAAGTACCCATTTTTTATTCTGATGTTTCCACATGTAGAATGTGTCATCGACAATTGGATCAGGTACATTAACATCACGGATTTGACCTAGTTTGAGGAATCTTGGTTTCTTTTCATCGTCGATTTCCTTTCTCTTGTAATGACCAGTGTCTGTAAACTCGAATGCATACACTGCACCAACTTCAGCATTGCTCTCAAAGTCGATAGCGTCTGCTAAATCTTTCAACTCTATAGTTGAACATGCAACAGGATAAGCTATTGTAGGTCCACTCGACATTTTAATACTCAATATTTTATGGAACTATTTCCAATGTAATGTTAAACAAACAATCAACTGGTTGTCCACTTTGATTTTTCAGATCAATGTGTAGGAATTCATGACACCCTTCCTCCAAGTCCTTGAACTGAAGTGTCTTAAATGTTGGCACGTGCATTTTACAAAAAGAGGCATCACTCGGTGGAAGAATCCTAAGCAGATCAGAACGCTGATCATTAAACAGATTATAGGATGTGTTAAGCTCTCTCATGTGAACAAACAGTACACTGTTAACATCCATGTCAATGGGACGTGTTCCCTTGTATATTTTTGTAATTCCAAGCATATCAAGGAGTTTGGTTGGAAACTCAATGTTTACTTCTCTAGTTTTGGGCATAGTAAGAGTAGCAATGAGACTTGCATGATTTAAACTCGCTGTAATACCTACTGGAGCAAACAATTCTTTCTCTAAAGTGCAGAAGTCATAGTAACCATCTTCTACAGAATGTGTTTTACCATTAATTCTAACCCAGTTGTTAGCCTTTTTTTTACTGATATTATACCAAGTAACCTTGTACATAATTTCATGCAGTGCAACTTTCATTCCTCCATTTTGATTGTTGATAGGGTTTGCAAGTTTAACTGGCACACCAGTCTTCACATTTGTTAGTGTGATAAACATTTTTTATTCAACAACAAAAATGATTCAGTATAAATTCAACAAAGACATTAAATACAAAACTGGACCATATTACAATCCAAAGACTATTTCTTTCCATGAGTTGGACTTTGCTGTAACAGAAACAGAATCCATTCGCGTTAAAGTGCCTGACCCATTCCATTCTTACCTAAATCCCCCAATCAAAAATGATAGTGTTCCAAAGATGTGGAACTCTCACCCAATTCAGTTCTATCAGAATCAGTTAAACTTTGCAATATTCTGTGCAACCACAGGATGTGGAGTGTCCTATGCAGACCACATGAATAATTCAAACTTACTGACAAAGTGTGTGTACACATTTCACGTTTACTATCAGTGCAGGAGAATCTTGTCTGAACTTCAGGCACCAATGCCGCATGAAAAGAGCTGGAACCCATTCAACAATAGGATAAACATGAAAGTGTATGAGCGTCTCTGCAATGAATTCAATATAGATTTTAAGACCGACTTTAGGCAAAAGCAAGACAAAAATCATGGCATGGGAACACTATATTTATGGGGTGTCCACAGGAGGTATAATTTTGATTACTGGCCAGGTCATACATCTTTTTCTTCAAATGTGCAGGTACAGTTAGGATCAATAGAACAACAGCACCACAATGCATGGACTACTTTTATATTAGACACCGGCAAAGGTTTCACTGGATCAGGTGTTGAAAGGATCAATGAATCTATCCGAACATATGCGTGGTGCTTGCTAGGCTCGCAGGCACAGACACGATCAAACATAATGAGAACAAGCACAGGGTTTGGTGCGCAGAAACAGTTGTTATCAAATTTAGAAGATGTCATAAACTCTGCAGTTGATCTGCCTTCCAGCATCAAAAGGTATCAAGACTCTCTCCGTTATGCAAGATCAAAAGTTGACTTTGCTGTTGGTAACGGCCTTTACATGTTACCTTCTGATCTCCAGCTGCAGATTGGAACAATAACAAATTATAACAATGAAATCATTATTGCTAGTGACACCCAGCCGCTTGGAAAGGGTGAAGAACTGAATTCAGAAATCAGAACGATGCTACAGCCATATCACAATGAACAGAAACAAAGCGTGACAAGTGAAGATCGGGCTGCAGGTGAAGATCATTCTGTCACTAGTGATGATCAAGCTGTTAGTATTAGTGATGATCATGAATCGCAGAAGACTGCTCTAGTAATTGGTGGAGTGGGTGTAGGCTTACTTTTGCTTTATTCTCGTTAGCAGAACACCTGCAATTAAAACTATTAGAGTCCAGAGATGTTCAGCCATGAAACCAACAACTTTACCTGCAAAAGATAACAGCCAGCTAACAATTGAACCAATGATTCCTGGAAGTGCATCCAAAGCTTTTGCTGCTAGTTTCTTTAATAGTTCTGCAATGTGTTTGAGTTGTTTCTTTACCCATCCCGGATCAGATGGAGATGAAGGTGAAGGTGGAGGTGGTGGTGTGACAGTGCCACCTGTGAGTGTTAACACTAATGTGCTTATTGCAAATCCTAACGCAGTTAGTATACTAGCTATTGTGATTCCCTGCTCTCTGAAAAGCGTTCTAATTCTTTCAGCAAGAGTTGTGTCTTCGTAAAGGATTCTTTGAATTGTATTTTTTATTCTGCTGACCTGTGTTCTCAGTTGTTCTCTATTGTTACTTAGAACTTCTAACCTTATGGCTTTCTCCTCCTGCAAATCTTTTAAACGCTTAGAAATTCTGTTTTTTACTTCTTGTTCTAGGTTCAAATCATCAGCATCAGCAAGTTTTTGTTTCTCTTTGTTTATATCTTCATCCAGCTGACCTAGTTTTGACAGATTATTTGCTATTTCACCTCTGATGGTTTGTAGTGATTGATTAAGGGCTTCTATTTCTCTCATAGGTAATAGTTCATGTGGAGTCTTCAGTGAAGTTTCCTCAGAAAAAGAAGTCTCTATCTCTTGTATACGTTGATCAGCCTCATCTGCAAGTTTATTAAGATCTTGCAATGGAACAGATTCTATTTGAGTAGCAGTTGGTAGTCCTAGTTCTGCTTGTTGAAGTAAGGAAACAACATGGGAAGATGATGACCGTGTGCTAGGCACAATATCTAATTGCCTAAGTCGATTAGCAGTAAGTTTTTGTTTTAGTGAAACTTTTGATAGAAACTTAGCAGGATTAGATTTATATGTAAGTTGGACTTTTTCTCCTTTATCGCTAGTTGTATATAAATGATTTGCTTCCATTTTGAACTGGTTTGGATCTAAAACATCAGGTTCTTCTCCTAAACTTTTGTAGAAATCTCTAACTTTACCTTCCAGAAGTTCATGTCGTGCCACCTCATAATGCAGTGAATGATGGTAGGGAACCAAAGGGATTGCTTCGCTCATGTCGTCCGCTGGCTCAAATAAATCTTCAAATCCACCTTCTGCCATTTGTAACTTATTTTTTATTTTGAAAATAAAAAAAGATGGCACAATCGTTCGGTTCTGTTCTTGATCCTTACAGAAGGCTGAAAGAACCTCTCGGGGTAAAAGGAATAAGGCAAACAGTTATAGTCACAAATAATCCTTCTACTATTGATCAGAATGAAATACTTACTGTTAGGTTTCCTAATCTAGGTAAGAACGATGTTATTGTACCAGGCACTGTAAGACTATCATTCAAATTAGAATTAGAATCTGGCTCAGATGAAAATAGGACTTTGGCTTATAATGTAGGAAGAGCAATTGTGAGGAAGATTACTGTCAAACTGGAAGGGCGGGAAGTGATGTCATTGAATAATGCAGATGTATTTTTAGTTTATGCAGATAATTGGTTAACTGACAATGAAAAGAAAAACAGAGTGTTTCAAGGGATTCAGTCAGACAATGGGATAAAAGTTAGAATAGGAGCAGGAGATAAAGCTGACAACAAAAAAGATAACGCTGTCAATGTTGCTTTTGGAAACAAATTTTGTATTCCACTTGACTTTGAACTCATAAATTCACATCCTCCCTTCTATCAAGGAGCATTGCGTGACAGGCTGTCATACGACCTGACTTTCAATAGTTATGATCGTGTTATGCTTTCACAAGACCCGGAAGCAAAGTATAAGGTGTCTGGAATTTCTTTAGAGTTTGATGTTGTAAACCATCCTGAACTGGCTAGACTTATAGAAAATCAGTACAGTTCTAAGCTGCCTATCTATTATGAAAGAGTGTTGAATCACAGTACACTTTCAAAAAGCCAGGCTGATCCAATCTGGAACATTAACTTGAATACACCAGCTAGGTCAATGAAGGGAATACTTATGTTGTTTGAGGAACCAAAAGATTCATATGAAAGGCAAATAGAAAAGTTTTACAATCCACTAATCAATAGAGTATATTGCACAATTGAAGGGCAGCCAAACCAAATATTTGCATCTGGCATGCTGCCATACCAACACTATGATGAAGCAAGAAAGTACTTTACTGGAGGAAGATTGAAAGACCCAACATCTGATCTTGTGGCTAAAGATCTACATTTACACGGTGTTGGCGTAGAAGATTTCTTGACAAATAAATATGCGTTATGGCTGGATCTCAGAACAACTGACGACAACAAACTGCATGGAAGTGGAAGGCGAATTGAAAACGGATCAGAAGGAATCACAATACAAATTGAAAAGGAAGTAGGGAGTAGTAGTAAATCAGTTAAGATCTACGTGTTTGTTGTGTCAGATGCGCAGTTAAACATCTCTGAAAGCAGATTACAGGATATTGTTTATTGAACGTGTTAAAATGAAGTATCTAGATTTTCTTCCAAAAGATCCACACTGTTCTTTGATTTGTGGGGCAACAGGTTGCGGCAAAACAAGATATGTTTTGGATTTATTACAGACTGTTTACATAAATCACTTTGAACACATAGTCATATTCTGTCCAACCATAAAGCATAACAGAACATACAAGGAGAGAAAATTCATATGGTCTGATCAAAATATATTTATTGTAAATCCTTCTGATCGTCTAAATGTTTGCTTGGAGCATTATTTCGATCTTTTTCAGAACACACCAACACTGTTTATTATTGATGACTGTGCAGCAGAACGTGACATTGTTAGAAAGAAAAGTGCACTAGCAAAGCTTGCATTCAGTGGACGACATGCATTAATATCAGTTTGGATATTAACACAAAAATACAATGCAGTTCTGAAAGACTTTAGAGAGCAACTCAAAACAATAACATTGTTCTATTCAAAGGACCGTGACAGTTTTGAAGAGTGTCTTCGAGAAAATGATGTCATTGAAAACAAACAGGAGAGAGAAAGAATAAAGAATAATCTGAAATCTTCTAAGCACTCGAAACTGGTTTTAAAAACTGATCAACCAGTTCAGTATGTATGTTTGTAGAAATCCTTGCTAAGTTCTTGTCAAGTTCTTACTCAAGTTCTTACCAAGTTCTTGTCAATTTCTTACTCAAGTTCTTGTCAAGTTCTTACTCAAGTTCTTACTAAGTTCTTACTCAAGTTCTTGTTAAGTTCTTGTTAAGTTCCTACCTAAGTTCTTACTCAAGTTCCTACCTAAGTTCTTGTCAAGTTCTTACTAAGTTCTTGTTAAGTTTTTACTCAAGTTCTTGTTAAGTTCCTACCTAAGTTCTTACTCAAGTTCCTACCTAAGTTCTTGTTAAGTTCCTACCCAAGTTCTTACTCAAGTTTAATTACTAGATTTTTATTTTATTCTGCATCAAAATAAAATGAACTGTGATGAATTGCTGATGCAGACTTCTACAGATATTGAAATCTGTGACAGTAGGACTATACCTGATAAAAAAGAAAGATTGTATTCACTTGCTGTTTGTGGAAAAACAAAACACTACCTTGGGCGGCAGTTAACTGTGGAAGAAGTACAACATCTTTCCTCAGAAGATATAGAAAAGTATCATGGACGGTATGAATCAGTGCTTGGTTCTAAGATGGTTAGAAGTATTGGACAGACTGTTATAGGTTTGTACACAAAGATTTTTGGACATTTTACACCTCTCGACTCGGAGGAAGACTTAACACATGATCTAACTCATGACCCTGTTGTTTCCAAGTCCCTCGAATCTCTTGCCTGTGGCCTGTATTATCGATTTGGTGCTTTATTAGTACCATTTGTTGCTGGATTAATTACTTTCAAACACATTAATTTTCAGAATAAAAAAGATGACGGATCAGTTGAAGCAGACAGTGGAGCAGACGAAAATACCAGAAGTGAACACAGTGACAAAGAAACCTGGTAGAGTAGAAGCAGGAAAAAAACTAGCCGAATGGAACAGACAAAAAAAGTTAAATCAAAAGGCAAAGCAGAACATTATGTCTGAAGTTGAGCAGACACCAAACATTCCTGAAGTGACTAAGGTCACACAAACTGATCAAGAATTAAAATCTTCATTTCTATCATACAGAAAAGTAGCTGTAGCAGCTGTTGTTGGAGGAGGTGGATACTTGCTTTACAAACTTTGGCAAGGCAAATATAAAGTGTCAGAAAAACCAAAATCAGAAACACCAAAACCAGAAACACCAAAACCAACAAACAAAGCAGTACAAACAATAACAAAGCCCACAGTAGTACCTGCAGTGGATTCATTTCATATGGAATAATTTTAATATTTTAATTTTGATAACATAAAAATGAGTTCTGAAAAGACAATAGTTAATCTAGTTTATCACGCTGCAGTGATTGGAGGCTTGAGTGTAGGTTACACAATGCTGGGTAAAAGTCTCCTCAGAATGAAACCAGCCGACTTGGGAAAGTTAGACTTCGAAGACGGTGCTAAACTAATTGGTGTTGTGACAGCTTCCTTTGCAACAAAAGACTTCCTGGTGAAGCAAGGAATTATTCCAGAAAATATAAACATGTAAGACAATAAAATGGCTAGCTTGGTTATGATGGTGGGAGGTGCGATTGTAAATGCGCTTGCATTTTCTGGCAGCAACTATTTGTTTTCTAAACTGCAAAATGGTGAAGAGAGGGAAAGGCACAACAAAGCCATGGAACAACTGGCGAAAGCACAGGATGAATACGAGAAGAAACGAATTGCGCAGTTAGACTTTATGAATGATAAACTCAGGCAGCAAGGACATGCAAACAAAACCTTTGCCAATGTTGATGCAGCCATTCAAGAATACTATCTTGTAACTGGAAAGAAAATGAAGACAAGTGCTCCTCCAAAACTGGGTGACTTTTATCAGCCTTCAGAAGAGCAGAAGGTGGGCGAGATTGTTTTCATTGTTATTGGTATGGCTGTTGTTTACTTTATTGCGCGTGCTGTCAAATCTTAATATTCTGTCATTTAAAAAACCATGAGTGATGCTTTGTTATCTAAAATATATTATTCCCCAAAAGGATACTGGAAAGGAAGAACTGCTATTGACAAGCTCAGTGACGCAGCAGGTGTTTCTCAAGATATAGCAAAGAAATGGTTGTCAAAGCAGGCAGTTTGGCAGATCTATTTACCTGCACCAAGAAAAATTACACGACCACACTTTGTTAACATTAAACCGAATGACACTCATCAAATAGACCTGCTGTATTTACCGCATGACACAGTCAGAAGGAAGAAATATAAGTATGCACTGACTGTAGTTGATGTTGCAACAAGATACAAAGATGCTGAACCGTTGACAGAGAAAAGTGCTATAGCTACAGCTGTTGCCCTGCAAGAAATTTACAGACGTGGACCACTAAAGTATCCCAGAATGATTCAGTGCGATGATGGTAAGGAGTTTAAAGGAGCTGTCAACCAGCTTCTGTTAAAACATCATGTTACAGTGAAGAGAGGTATTCCAGGAAACCACAGGTCACAGGCTATTGTTGAGAGCTTTAACAAACAGTTGGCAGAAAAACTGTTTTCATATCAGTACCATCAGGAATTTTTGGACACAGAAAGTAAATTGCGTAACACTGAATGGGTCAAAAGATTACCATCAGTACTTAGAGCAATGAATCTGGAGGTATTTAAAGCTACAGGGTTAAGACCAGTTGATGCAATCAAACAGAAAACAATACCTGTTGCTCCAAAGTCAACAACACCAGTGGCATTACTACCTTTCAATCAGAAAGTCAGATATTTATATGCACCCGGTGAAGCTGAGGGTGACAGCAGGAAGCGTGCAACGGATCCAATCTGGAGTATTAACATTCATGAAATCAAGAGAGTAGTAGAGGCAAATCCACCTATATATTACTTGAGAGAACCAGCACCGCAAAGAGCCTTTGTAAAAGAGGAATTACAATTAGTTCCACGTGGTACAAATGTTAAATGATTTTTTATTTCAGATTTTATAGTGTTAACAAAAATGGAAGCAACTTCATTTTTTTAATTTATATTTTTATTTTGAGTTATAAAATCAAACTCACAGCGATGGAAGACTCTGTATTAGAATCTTTATCGACAGTATTTGACACCGTTGAATTACAAGTAACGGATCCTCAAAATGTGCAGTCCAGTGTGCAAGACGCCATTGAACAAATTCCAAACAATTTGTTGATTGAACCTCCAGTAAAAGTGCAGATAGTCAGTTTAATAAAATACAAAACAGTCAGTGATGAGGTGCTAGAAGTTCATGTTTCAACCAGACAACTAGCACTTAATTCTATGGCAGAATTGAATGGAAACTGGGCAGATGAAATGATGAAACGGTTTGAGCAAGCTGCAGAGGATGCAAAGATGAAAGGATCCGGATGGTCAGAAGGTGAAATTATAAAAATAGAATTGAAGCTAAGTAAATTTGCCCCCATCAGAGGTAGAAGTTACATACCTTTACCTCCTGCTCTTGTCAAAAAACGTGCTGTGCTGAACATAAAGAATGATGATGACAAATGTTTTATGTGGTGTGTTCTGGCAAGACTGTACAGTGTAAAGAAAAATGCAGAAAGAGTGTCTAACTATCATGCATACAGAAATAAACTAAACTTTACTGGTATTGAATTTCCTGTCAGCATTACAAGCATTGACAAATTTGAACAGCAAAACAAACCCATCACCGTAAATGTTTACACGTGGGATGAGGAAGATGAACTGAAACCAGTCAAAATATCAAAGAACTCACCAACGATTGGTGATTGTGATACTAACCATGTTGACATGTTACTAATGACTGATGGTGTAAAATATCATTACACTTTGATTCGTACAATGAGTAGACTGATGGCGAGCACAAGCAATCACAATAGTAAACAAGACTTTTGTAGGCGATGTCTCTTGCGTATTCCATCAATTCATGCAGCACTTATACACAAGCAACATTGTAAGAGCGTTGATGATGCGGTTGTAAAGTTAACAACACCACCGCCAGACAGCAAAGTGTATTTTAAGAATGTATGCAAACTACAGAAAAGTCCTTATGTTGTTTATGCTGACTTTGAATCTATCATTGTGCCATATGAAGGACCTTTACCAAAAGACCTACCTAAAACAGTAACTCTAAGTAATCATCAAGTCTGTTCATATGCATTTATTGTTGTTAGTTCAGATGGTAAACATTCTAAACCGCAATTGTACAGAGGACCTAATGCAGCAAAGAACTTCTTACAGCAAATGAACCAAGTGCGAAATGACTGCTCCAAACAACTGAATCTTTCAGACATTGTTATGAAACCTGAAGACCAAGAACAGTTTAACTCTACCACACAGTGTTGGATATGCGAACAAAGTCTAACACCAAACACAGACAATCCAATAGTAAGAGATCATGATCATGTAAGTGGGCAGTTCCGAGGAGCAGCACACAGCAAATGTAATCTACAATTAAAGTTTGATCCTAAGACTTGGAAGCTTCCAATCTTCTTCCATAACTTGCGCGGTTATGATTCACATCTGATCATGCAGGCAGTAACTGATGAATACAAAGCAAGATGCATTGCGCAGTCTTCAGAAAAGTACATGGCCTTTACTCTGAATAGTTTATACTTCTACGATTCTGCTCAACATCTGATGGGAACACTTGAGTCTTTATCTTCATCACTAACTGCTTTCCCAATCACATGCAAGTACTTTGACAGTGACTTAGTTAGAAAGGGAGTCTATCCATATGAATACATGGATTCGTGGGAGAGGTTTGATGAAGATGAGTTACCACCAAAGGATGCTTACTTCTCACGGCTGAAGGGTAAAGGTATAAGTGACGAAGACTATGAACACGCTAAGACTGCATGGAATAAATTAGGATGTAATACAATGGGTGATTATCATGATCAATATTTGTTGGCTGATGTTTGTTTACTTGCAGATATATTTGAGAATTACAGAAGAACATGTATGAAGCACTACAATCTAGATCCTTCACATTACATATCTGCACCAGGCATGAGCTGGGATGCATTTCTTAGATTTACAGGAGTAAAGATTGACTTGCTATCAGATCTACCTACACTTCAGATGATTGAAAATGGACTACGTGGAGGAATCAGTATGGCTTCACACAATTACTGCAAAGCCAACAACAAATACTTGGACGACTTTGATCCTATGAAACCTTCTAATTACATCATGTATCTAGATGCAAACAATTTGTATGGTTGGGCAATGTGTCAGACGCTTCCACTTCGGAACTTTAAGATCTATTCAGGACCATTTTCACAATGTGTTGTGCTGACAATATTAAAAGCAGGCCCAGACAGTCGAAAGGGATGGATACTAGAAGTTGACTTAGACTATCCACTATCACTTCATGATCTACATAATGATTATCCTTTAGCGGCTGAGAGGTTAAAAGTAAACCCAAGAGAACCTCCAAAGCTGGTGCCCAATCTGTTTCACAAAAAGAAGTATGTGTGTCACTACAGACTGTTACAGTTTTACATTAGACATGGATTAATTTTGAAGGCTGTTCATCGTATAATTTTATTTGATCAAGAACAGTTTATGAAACCTTACATCATGAAAAACACAGAACTGAGAACCAAAGCCGCTGATGCATCAGAGAAAGACTTTTTTAAACTGATGAACAACAGTTGCTTTGGTAAGACAATGGAAAACCCACACAAGAGAAAGGATGTTAGACTTGTTACAAGAGAAAATGAGGCCATCAAGCTGACATCCAAACCACAGTATCAAGACTTTAAATACTTTCATGAACAGCTGTATGGTATCTTAATGAAAAAACTTGTAGTCAAGCTTGACAAACCAGTATTCATAGGCTTTACTGTGCTAGAGTTGTCAAAACTGTTGATGCTTGAGTTTTTGTATGATTATTTGAAACCAAGATATCCCAAATCGAGAGTACTTTACACAGACACAGATTCATTCTTACTTGACATTCCAGCGGATGACATTTACAAAGATCTAGAAGCTGAAAGTCCTGCAGTAAAAGGAAAAGATTCTTTTTATGACACTTGCGACTACCCTAAAGAATCACCATTGCACTCAAATGTTAACAAGAAGGTTATTGGAAAGATGAAAGATGAAATGAATGGGAAGATAATTAAGGAGTATGTTGGATTGCGTGCAAAGATGTACAGTGTTGCAAGTGAGAAAGGGGTGGTTAAAAAAGCAAAGGGTGTAAGCAAACAGGTTGTAAAGTCGAGCATATCGCATGATAACTACAAGGAAGCACTGTTTCAGAAGCGAGTGTTTCACCATGACAACCCTAAGATCAGTTCCGCGCTTCATCAGATCAACACAACTATTGTAAACAAGAAATCTTTAGATGCTAATGACACAAAGCGCGTTTATTCATCACCAGAATATTCTTATGCAATTGGCCACTGGAGAACAAACGCAAATAGTCTGAGTGTGTAATAAGAATTTTTGTCAATCGGGAAAACCCGCTATGACAGCTTTGTTTTGACTGCAGCGGGGGAGAGGAAGTTGCTTGCGTTTGGGAAGTGTTTGTGAAAGGGGAGTACTAGGCTTTGTTGAGTTTCAAAGCAGCCACCAAGTACACTTATCAAAAGCTTGAATAAAATAAACAAGTCAATTGAATAAGTTAACACTCGGCGGCCGCCCGAAGGCAGCCTTTGAAGCGAAGTGAAGCGTAGTGAAGCGTAGTGAAGCGAAGCGTTGAAACAGAGTGAAGCAAAAACAATAACACAGCTGAAGCAGGGTGTTGAAGCAGGATGATTAAGAAGACAGCCAAAGCAGGGCAGGCGCAGCAAACCGTACATGCATGATCGTTACTATATTTAGAATCACGTCATTACTATTTTTGAAACCGTACATGCATGATCGTTACTATATTTAGAATCACGTCATTACTATTTTTGAAACCGTACATGCATGATCGTTACTATATTTAGAATCACGTCATTACTATTTTTGAAACCGTACATGCATGATCGTTACTATATTTAGAATCACGTCATTACTATTTTTGAAACCGTACATGCATGATCGTTACTATATTTAAACACTTGTCTAACAGTGCAGGCGCAGTGTGATACTTCTGTTGTTGCGCACAAACAAGCACTGTAAGTCTAAGACTGGGACTGTTGGAGCTCTGATGTGACAGGAATATGCGGCGTTTCTGACCAGTACTCTCTGTACTCTTCGATCTGGAGCATCTCTTCGATTTGTTTAAGTTTGCCCATGATAAAACTGATTGGCAAACCAACAGTGGCAAATCGCGGAAATGCATAAAGCGATCTAGCAACGGCGCGTAGTCTACGCGCATGAACATCGGAATAGCCAGTTTTTGCTTTCAACCAGTCAGCCCACGTTTCTTTCATTCTCCCTTCTTTTCTTTGCTTCTCCTGCCATTGTTTGCACATAATCAAAAACTGTCCAAACTGAATGTAAATTAAGATTTGTTGTGCGTCCTGTCTTTTGAGATTTCTTATCCCTTTTTGCAGTCTTTCCACAATATCTTTTTCATTTTCTGCTTGAGCAAAATAAGCATTTGTGAAAGCTTCTGTGGATATAGCATGGCTAACATCTGCTTGGTTTGAAACGAGATAGTGATGTAAATCACTTGGCGTTGTTGGTTCTACTCTCTTTTTCTTTCCGTCTTTTTCTTTGAACAAATCTTCTATCTTCCTTTTTGGTTTTTTGGGCAGTCTCATTAATCCTTCTGTTTTAGCCTTAACTGCTATTAAGGCCATCTGCTCAAAATATTTTCTATTCTCTTCTAGTACATGCTGTTCTTCTTCTGTCCAAAATTCTGATGGTGTTGGCGCTGGTAGTGGGACATTACAAGCTTGTTCCATGTCAGGTAGAATTAAAGTTGTTGGCCGCCTAGAATAATCTAACAATTCTTGATGTCCTGAGCTAACCCTATAGATTCTTGAGACAGGCAAAACACTTTTCTCACAGAAAACACGTCTTCACACCACCACAGCACCAGGAAAAATGACAAACACACGCTGGCTCTTTGGAGAGCGTCTAAAAATAAAGTGGCTTAACCAGGTTGCAGGCCTGGCAAACACACGCTGGCTGTTTGGAGAGCGTCTAAAAATAAAGTGGCTTAACCAGGTTCTGGGTTACTGATTCCGACAGACCCGGCATTGGTTCAAAACAACCTTACTTTACTGTATTTTTTTTGTATGGATTTATGCAGTATTTTTCTGATTTTGTCGCATGTTTCATTTTAGTAAAAGTTTAGTCCAGAAGCCTATTTTGCGTTAATATTTAGGGTCTGTCGGAATCGGTGAGCCAGAACGTACATTCTCCCTTTCTCTCACCTACTTTTGTTGTAATTACGTTTGCTCAAGCCATTGCACGATGTAAAAAGAAGTAAACCGTGTTTTTATTGTGTCACTTTGTTGTGACCCGTTTTGTGGAGCGTTAATATTTTTACGTGAGATTCACGTGCTCCTTGTTCAGTTGTTGTGACCTGGTTTTGGTCGGAGTGTCACAAACTGCGTCGTTTAGTTCTAGAACACCGTGAGATTCACGTGCTCTTTTCCGTGTTTTGATTTTGAGGTGAGCCCTGCGAATCTGCGTTGCAAGTTTTAGAATACGTGTGACTCACGTGTTTTTAGCTTTGTGATGTCAGCTAGTTCCTTGATGTTCTTTCTGTTAAATATACCGTTTTAAGTTTTGGGCATGCACGGAGTGCGTGATCGGTTACTGATTGGTTGTAAAATAGTAGTTTCACCCGATTCTGTCTTAGGAATGTTGTTGGTTGGTCAATTCGGTGACCTTTGACTTTTGAATAACTATTCCATGTTAGGTTTTTGTTTCCATAAATACCGCTGCTTGACTCCTGTCTCGTCAGTCGATCTGAGGGTTTTAGGAAGCGTTTGGTTTTGATGTAAACGTATGAAGGTTATCAAGTGAACCAACGGAGTGTTTCTTATGTTTTAACGTCAACGTAATGTTCTTGGAGACAGTTGTTTCTCAAGTGTGAATCGTTTTGTGCCCTTCGTTTGTGAGGCAACACGTTTTGGTACTGCTGGTCAACCCACACAGCGCATAAGGTAATTTTGTTGTTACTTGTTTGTGTTGTGTTTTGGTCGCCATTTTGTAATGACTTTGTGAGTTGTTTATGTATAACGTGAGTTGAAAGTCTGACTTGTTGTAGTGTTTCTTTATTGTGTGTTCAACTGTTCTAGTGTTGTGAACGTACAGCAATGTTTTGTAGACGCTAGAAAGTCGCTAATGTTTTATAATGATAACTTGTGTTTTCTGTGGTTAACGAAGTTCGAAGTGAAACGTTTTCTCCGACTTTTTCAGCCTTACGTTAAAAGAATTTAGGTAAAAGAAGCTTGCGGTCTGTGGTGATCGTTTGTAAACGGGCTTATTTCTTGTAACGTTATTGAGGGAAAGTGGATGAGTAAATATCTTGTTTGTGACTTTGATTAACGCAGGAACGTTGTCGTTAGACTTTTTTGGTATGACAGTTTGCTTTGTATTCCTGGCCTGATGAGTCAACGTTTTGTATTTTTCTGAAACTAGCCATTTTGGTTTTAAACGTATGTATGCTAAGTTTCTTGAGTATTCTTAGTGCTTATGGTATTGTTGAACGTACGGAACGTAATTCTTTATTGTTGTTGAACGTACAGAACGTAACTCTTTATTGTTGTTGAAGGACTAACCAACGAGTGTTTGGTAATTGTAACTTTCGTGTCTGTTTGTCTTCGCCTGTCTTGTGATTGTTTATTTTTCTTGTATTTACTTCTCGTGTCTTGTTAATGCATTTTAATACCTTTTGCCATGTCTAATAATTTGTTTTCTTTTCTCTTTTTCTTTCTGTCCATAAGTTTTTTACCGCAATAAGTAGTATCGCAATACGTAGTATCGCATTACGTGGTACTGTAACTATATATCTATACATTACTGATCCCTAGTGTCAGATGTAAAATAATAAACCAGTACTTTTGCGCGTTATCGCTTGTAACCTGTGTTTGTCATTTCGTATGAACAATATGTAGTACCAGCCTCGCTCACGAAGGCGCGCACAGTAAAAAACTTTAGTTGCTGTCGTCCAGTAAAAAACTTAGCTGCTGACGCCCAGTGAAAGAACGTTAGCTAAAGTAAACAAACTTAGCTGCTGACGCCCAGTAAAGAACTTTTGTTATTGACGCTCAATGAACGTAAACGTAGCTGTTGATAACCAGCAAAAGACTTTATTGTTACCTGTCACTGTGTTAGTGAACCATAGTTTGACATAGATCAACTTGTCGGTTAGAGATCTTCCTACTCCGTATCCGGCGCATCTTTTGTGACTTTTGTGTATTATCCCAAACGACCCTCGGATCGACTCATTTTACTTTATAACCAGATAAACCTTATGTATGTTTTAAGTGCTTTTGAATAAGCGAACATTGTAATGGAGAAGGTTCCTGTAGATAAACCATTGGAAGCTTCAGGTTATGACATTAACGGCGATGAAGATGAACATTCTCAAAGGCCTAGGCGTGACATTAAGCCTACTGAAAAAGGTAGAGAGTACCAGATTGAGATCAAAACTAGAAACTTTGCAAGACAACGAACATTCTTGGAACGAGCAATCGGTGAGGTAGTCACAGAGCTTAACCAAGAAACTCCTAATCAAGAGTCGTTAACCAGTCAAAAACAAATTGTTTTGAGCATGTACAAGGATCTTGGTGACATAGAGAAAGGTCTTCGTAGTATTGGTAGCGGTGAAACCATTCAGGAAAGTTGGGATGATGTTCAGAGAACAGTTCAGAACATTATGTTTGACATTGATCGAGCTCTTGACAGACAAACGACTAGCGTGCAGGTGGCTAAGGAGCCTACTTCCAGGCATAGCAGTGTTACACCTAGCGTTGGGTCATCCACCCACAAGTCAGCCAGTGTTAAGTCTGCCATTCATAAAGTAGCTAGCATTACTTCAGCCATCCACAAGTCAGCTAGCCACAAGTCAGGTATCAGGAGATCAGGTAGCCAAGTAGCTTCTCGCGCCGAGTCTCTCCGCTCTAAAAGTGTTAGCTCTGAAGACACTAAATTGGCTCTTAAACTAGAGGCTGCATCCCTGGCCATAAAAGTGGAAGGTGACGCAATAAAGGAAGCTCAGTTTAGTGAACTGGATCTCTTACAACAACAATATGCTGAGAGAACTGCGGCTAGGCAGACTGAGGAAGCTGAGAGAACTGCAGCTAGGCAGACTGAGGAAGCTGAGAGAACTGCAGCTAGGCAGACTGAGGAAGCTGAGAGAACAGCAGCTAGGCAGACTGAGGAAGCTGAGAGAACTGCAGCTAGGCAGACTGAGGAAGCTGAGAGAAATGCAGCTAGGCTGATCGAAGAAACTGCTAGGCAGGCTAAGGAAGCTGAAAAAGAAGCAGCTAGGCAGGCCGAAGAAGCAGCTAGGCAGGCTAAGGAAGCTAAGAGAACAGCAGCTAGGCAGGCCGAAGAAGCAGCTAGGCAGGCTAAGGAAGCTGAGAGAATAGCAGCTAGACAGGCCGAAGACGCAGCTGAAGCAGCTCTTGAAGATATTAAACAGAAAAAGGCTTTGAGACAAATTCAGTCCACCGAATTGAAAATTAGCTTAAGAGAACAACAAGCTATGTTACAAGTATTGGAACAAGGTGAATCCGTTCAGCAGGATCTCCCTGATCTACCGTCAGTCGATTTGTTGAACACTAGGTTCCACCCTCGTCCTTTCGTTCCCTTGTATAGTCTTATGGCCCCTCCTCCTAACAATGAACATACAGCGATAGGAATAGGGACAGGTGCTGCCGTCATTGCTGACCAAGGAACACACCAGCCAGCCATGGACTTCACGTCTGTTCCTGTCTGCCAAGCCGCCAGCACCCGTGACATCTCTACTGTCAACGATGCTGTCACCAACTTCGTCGCAGGAACCACAACGACTGAGCCACGACAGCACGCGTTACCTGTCGTGGACCTCGTCGTTGGAGTCAGCGCCTCTACAAGCGCCGCTACTACCAACAACGTCACCTATGAGGCGTACGGACCTCAACGTAGAGAGGATGTCAACGCCCCCCATCACGTCGGAATGAGCGCTCCTTTCATCCATCGGGAGCCCTCCACACCCAACTACACGACGGCTGCAACTACATCCTCCATGCGGCCTACAGCGCTGCTGACCACACTGCAGCACCCTCTCGGTGCATACACTGGTCAGCCGCCTCTGCACAACGTTGGACACTCAACGACAAGCGTCACAGGCCCTCGCCCGCCTGATCTCGACCACACAGGTTGGTCCTATCACCTACCAGAGACAAGGGAAGGTGATGAGACGCAAGAACGACACACCTACTTCCCAGAAGAACGTCACCAACGCATGGACCACAGACGTTTTCAAGTTACCCCACCCTGTTTCCCCTATGATACCCACCTACATCCCAAACCAGAGCCTTTCGTGCCCACATTCCTGGACCCACATCAGACCACCCCCAAAGTTATTTGGGGAAACGAAAACGCAAGGCCCCCTGCGTACATGAACTTTGACAAGGAATGTCATGCAGATCGTCCATTTGCCTCCTACCCCCCGTCTGCGTACTACCAACGTCCACTTGCTACTCCTGCCAAGCAGGACACTCCTATGGACTCTCTCGCCAAAACCCTATCAGACGCTCTGATGATCAACCGTTTGCCGATGCAGGAGCCGTGCATTTTTGTTGGTGACCCTCTCCAATATCCAATTTGGAGGTCGTCGTTTTCGTTCCTCATCGAGAGACAAAACATAACCAGCAGTGAGAAGTTATTGTATCTGCAACGGTACATCGGAGGTCAAGCAAAGGAGGCCGTGACCGGCTTCTTTCTGCTAAGAGAAGGTGATGCCTACGAGAGAGCCATGGAAGTGCTGGAAAATCGGTTCGGCAACTCATACGTCGTTTCGCAAGCTTTCCGGACCAAGCTGGACGAATGGACCCCAATCAAAAGCAAAGATCCCAAGGGACTCAGAAGTCTGGCCGATTTCTTGCAGCAATGTTCCGTTGCTGCCCAGGAAGTTGGTGGACTGAGCATCTTGGATGATGCCCAGTACTTACGGAAGATCGTCGGAAAGCTCCCAGACTGGATGAGTCACAGATGGTCTAGAACAGTTGCTCGAACTAAGGTTGAAAAGAAGAGGTATCCTCTGTTCAATGAACTCGTGTCGTTCATTACCCTCGAAGCAGACATTTCTAACGACCCTGTTTTCGGCTTGACAAGTGCATCGGGGACACCAAGAAAGTTCACAACGAACCTGTCTACCCTGACAGAGGATGTCTCCGCATGTCTGCACTGTCAACTTCCGGACCATGACGCTGGGACATGTAAGGAACTCATAGAGAAGCCCCTGGAAGAGATACGAGATTTTCTGTTCAAGAACCGTATCTGCTACGGATGTCTCAGAAGTAAGGATCACCAGAGCCGTCAATGTATGCAGAAACAGACGTGCAAGAAGTGCAAGAAGGCTCATCCCACTTGTCTTCATGATGACAATTTCAAATATCAGAACAGTATGAGTGAAAACAAAGGGGCGAGTGAACACAAGAACAATTACCGTACCTCTGCTGCTGACGTTCAAGAGCCACTGTCATCGTCGACTCCTACGGTGTCTGCTCTTAAGGCCAGCGAGGAAAACAGCATCGGTTTCACGTCTATGATCGTTCCCGTTCTCGTTTCCAGTGACTCTAACCCCAACGTAGAAGTGCTGACGTACGCACTACTGGACACTATGTCCAACGCCACTTTTGTAGTGCAGTCAGTGGCTGAAGAGGTTAAAGCCAAATCGCAGCCGACTACACTCAGGGTCTCCACACTGACTGAGGACAATGCTGTGGTCTCCGGCAGGAAGTACTCTGGATTGCGTGTCCGCTCTCCTACCTCCAGTGAGCTTGTCAGGCTCCCTTCTGCCATCTCACGACCTTATCTGACCGTTGACCCCACTCATATCCCCACCTCAGAGACTGTCAAAGTTTACCCACATCTCCAACACCTGTCCCCAAAACTGCCCCCCTTGTACCCTGATTGCGAAGCAGGCCTCCTCATCGGCTATGACTGCGCTGAAGCCCTCATGCCCCTAAACGTTGTCCAAGGACTGCCATTTGCAGTAGAGACTAAGTTAGGTTGGAGCATCGTCGGCAAGGCACCGCATTCCGTCGCCTTTGATGGCATAGCCTCGTCCATGCGCGTCATCGTCAAGCCAGGATCGAGGGAAGAAGAACGTGTAGCTCACGTCTACAAGGTACAGGTGGACGAAGTCTCGTGTACTGACCCATTACATGTTATGGAAAGAGACTTTGCAAGTGACTCAGGATCCATGTCCCAGGACGATGTAAAGTTTGCGAAGATCGTGAAGGAAAACGTGAAGATCAACGAAGCTGGTCACTACGAGATGCCCTTACCATTTCGACCAGAGAAACCGTCCCTCCCCGACAACAGAGGTGCCGCAGTCAAGCATCTGAAGGGCCTGAAACGCCAGAAAAAACAAGGGTACCGTGATGACTGCGTCAAGTTCATGACATTAATCTTGTACGGACTGATCGTGACGTGTTTTGCCTCTAGGGCAATCCACATTGAAACCCTGGATGACATGTCAAGTGATTCCTTCATCAACGCCCTACGCATTGTTGTCTTGCATGACCAGAACTGGTGCAGATCAGAGTGGTGCATGGCTCGTGTAATCGAGGTGATGCCTGGATCTGATGGACTGGTCAGACGAGTGAAAGTACATATTGGAACAAAGGCTCTAGACAATCACGGCCGTCCCACTGGTGATAGTCGCATATTAGAGCGACCGATTCACAAAATGACTGTGTTAGTAGATTGTGAAAATCACAAAGATAAAGCTGTGTAAGCGAACTGAAAGAACATTGAACTTTGGAGTGTTTTTCCAATTTGACAGTTGTTGATTGTTGCGGTTTGTTTTTATACCAGATGATGTAACGGACATTTATGGTTTAAGTGGTGCGGTTTTTCTTTATGCCGTCGAGTAAATGACCAGTGGCATTTAGTTGAAACGAGATGTGTTGAGACACTGAAAGTGATTGAACCATAATATTGTTGTGTAAATGTTTTGCAACACAATGATTTTGAGTTGTAAATTTGAAATGTCTAAATCTGCGTTATTCTTCTTTTGATATAAGGAACATGTTTGTACAAAGGTTTTTGAAGTAAATTATATTAATATAATTTCCGGTGGGAGTGTGCATGCCGATGTGGCATGCAGTCACCTACTTTTGTTGTAATTACGTTTGCTCAAGCCATTGCACGATGTAAAAAGAAGTAAACCGTGTTTTTATTGTGTCACTTTGTTGTGACCCGTTTTGTGGAGCGTTAATATTTTTACGTGAGATTCACGTGCTCCTTGTTCAGTTGTTGTGACCTGGTTTTGGTCGGAGTGTCACAAACTGCGTCGTTTAGTTCTAGAACACCGTGAGATTCACGTGCTCTTTTCCGTGTTTTGATTTTGAGGTGAGCCCTGCGAATCTGCGTTGCAAGTTTTAGAATACGTGTGACTCACGTGTTTTTAGCTTTGTGATGTCAGCTAGTTCCTTGATGTTCTTTCTGTTAAATATACCGTTTTAAGTTTTGGGCATGCACGGAGTGCGTGATCGGTTACTGATTGGTTGTAAAATAGTAGTTTCACCCGATTCTGTCTTAGGAATGTTGTTGGTTGGTCAATTCGGTGACCTTTGACTTTTGAATAACTATTCCATGTTAGGTTTTTGTTTCCATAAATACCGCTGCTTGACTCCTGTCTCGTCAGTCGATCTGAGGGTTTTAGGAAGCGTTTGGTTTTGATGTAAACGTATGAAGGTTATCAAGTGAACCAACGGAGTGTTTCTTATGTTTTAACGTCAACGTAATGTTCTTGGAGACAGTTGTTTCTCAAGTGTGAATCGTTTTGTGCCCTTCGTTTGTGAGGCAACACGTTTTGGTACTGCTGGTCAACCCACACAGCGCATAAGGTAATTTTGTTGTTACTTGTTTGTGTTGTGTTTTGGTCGCCATTTTGTAATGACTTTGTGAGTTGTTTATGTATAACGTGAGTTGAAAGTCTGACTTGTTGTAGTGTTTCTTTATTGTGTGTTCAACTGTTCTAGTGTTGTGAACGTACAGCAATGTTTTGTAGACGCTAGAAAGTCGCTAATGTTTTTAATGATAACTTGTGTTTTCTGTGGTTAACGAAGTTCGAAGTGAAACGTTTTCTCCGACTTTTTCAGCCTTACGTTAAAAGAATTTAGGTAAAAGAAGCTTGCGGTCTGTGGTGATCGTTTGTAAACGGGCTTATTTCTTGTAACGTTATTGAGGGAAAGTGGATGAGTAAATATCTTGTTTGTGACTTTGATTAACGCAGGAACGTTGTCGTTAGACTTTTTTGGTATGACAGTTTGCTTTGTATTCCTGGCCTGATGAGTCAACGTTTTGTATTTTTCTGAAACTAGCCATTTTGGTTTTAAACGTATGTATGCTAAGTTTCTTGAGTATTCTTAGTGCTTATGGTATTGTTGAACGTACGGAACGTAATTCTTTATTGTTGTTGAACGTACAGAACGTAACTCTTTATTGTTGTTGAAGGACTAACCAACGAGTGTTTGGTAATTGTAACTTTCGTGTCTGTTTGTCTTCGCCTGTCTTGTGATTGTTTATTTTTCTTGTATTTACTTCTCGTGTCTTGTTAATGCATTTTAATACCTTTTGCCATGTCTAATAATTTGTTTTCTTTTCTCTTTTTCTTTCTGTCCATAAGTTTTTTACCGCAATAAGTAGTATCGCAATACGTAGTATCGCATTACGTGGTACTGTAACTATATATCTATACATTACTGATCCCTAGTGTCAGATGTAAAATAATAAACCAGTACTTTTGCGCGTTATCGCTTGTAACCTGTGTTTGTCATTTCGTATGAACAATATGTAGTACCAGCCTCGCTCACGAAGGCGCGCACATATACCCACCACAACAAACACCCTGGCTGTCATTCCTGATATCTCTTTATTCCTTATTCCGTTTCTGCTCTTTTCTTTCTGCCATGTTCAACTGAATTATCCTTAGTAATAGTTTTAAAGAATGACACACACTGACTGTAAGTTAAAGGTACAGCAGTTCTCCCTCACTATATATAAGAATGATCGACACACATTGACTATATTAGTTAAAGGTACAGCAGTTCTCCCTCACTATATAACAACCACACACACTGACTATAAGTTAAAGGTACAGCAGTTCTCCCTGCTCAGAAAACCATATCAGTTGCACGCAAAAATGAATCTCAGAACTGATCTGATGTATGAGATGCAATAAGCAAAAGTTTCTTTCATTATGAAAGCAATGCAGGTCGAAAAAAACGAACATTCAACTTACAAGATAACCAGATGCTAGCGAACCAAAACAAAAACACGAGTACCCTCCCCTTGCATCGTTAGCAGACGACTTTTGAGAATCTGTCTTGAACTTGAACTTGAACTTGAACTTGAACTTGCGATGTTTAAGGCCTTAGGCCTGTTCATCGATCCTGTCGAATAGTACTCCAATAACACTTTTGTTGGTGGCATGCGCGGGCGGTTATTGGTAGCACGTTGGCGAGAATTTCTCTGGTCTGTCTGCCCAGAAATTGTCCAGCCTTCCTTTGAAACTGTTCACTGTTGGTGCTGTCACAACTGTTTCTGGCAGACTGTTCCAGTGAGGAATCACCCTTTCTGCGAAGAAGCAGCTCCGAACGTTCAGCCTACAAAATGGTTTATACAACTTGAGGCTGTTTCCCCTAGTGTCTTTGGTTTCGGCCAGCTGGAAATTCGGGTTGCCTGTGTCGTAGATCCCATGCATATACTTGTAGAGGTCGATCATGTCACCTCGGAGACGCCTGTGTTCGAGACTCGGTAGTTTGAGTACAGCTAGTCGTTCTGGGTAAGTTTTCTCACTGAGAGCCGATATCAGTTTGGTAGCCCTTCTCTGTACGTCCTCTATTTCCTTGCACAGCAGTTTCTGCTGTGGTTGCCATACTGAATGCCCATATTCAAGGATTGGCCTGACAAGACTCTTGTAGAGTTGTACAAACACCTCCCTATCCAGATGCTCAAACGATCTCCTGATGATGCCTATGGTTTTGTTTGCCTTCGCAGTTGCTTGTGCAACATGTCCCTTGAAACTCAGGCGATTGTCTACAAGTACACCAAGGTCTTTCTCCGTTTCGCTTTCTTCTAGAGTGATGCTAACCTCCTCACCACTTTCGGATCTCCCTTTCATGTGATAGCTGGTCTCTGTGTGTTGTTTGCCTAGCTTAAGGACACTACACTTCTTTGGGTGGAACTTGAGGAGCCAGTTGTCAGACCACTCTTGTAGCTTGTCCAGATCTTCCTGCATGACAACAGGTCCTGAGGGCACGTCAGTACGTGTATATAGCTTGGTGTCGGTAGTGTGTTTTGGTGTGCGCCTTCAGCTATCAAACATCGGCTGTTTCACGTGTTTTGCGAGCAAGTCTACTCTTTTGCCTGGCTCTGCAGTTAGTCCACATATTTTTCCGTAATCCAGTCATATTCCTTCAAAATGCAATCAATCGGCGGTGACAGACGTGTCGGTCGCGTTTTCCTCACACCGGGCCATACCAGTTTAAGTTCATCCATGCAAACACACTCGCAAAACAGTTTATCACGTAGATACATTTCAAATAGGGAGCAAATGGTTAAATCTAAACCTACATATTTGTTCCCTAAAATTTGCTTCTCTGTCAATAAGCCTAATTACACACGTTCGAGAAAAACAACGTGGAATCGATTCTGAATCGAGTAAGCCAAATGGGTCCCAAACCCGTTTCGTCCGTTCTGCCGACCTGAAACGCAAAACAAAAGAATTGTGCGCTTCAACTAAATTAATTTCTATTCGACTTCATTACTTTCTTGCAACTTATGAACCTTTACTTAAAGCTTTTAAATGGTCTGAAAGTAGTGTTACCGCGTACTTATCGATGCACTCATTCGTTTTATTTTTTCAGCGACGGTCACTTAGTTTAAGGTTGCAAAAGGGCTAAGTCTCGCTGGCAACAGTTTTACCCTGCACAGATCGCAACAGTGCCGCTAGTAGTCTACACTTTGTGTTTGATGGTAGAATGGGATATACAGATTACAACACGAGTGGTTTTTTATATGGCTTGTATTTCAGTCAAGACCCAGCGGGAATATCAATCGAGAGCCACTCGCCAGAGGCTCGTGTCTCCCGATGATATTCATCCGCTGGGTCTTGACTGAAATACAAGCCATATAAAAAACCACTCGTGTTGTAACCTATACATATATATACTAGAATGAATACCCGCTTCGCCGGGTAGCCGGCTTCGCCGGGAAGAAGTACTTAGAGCCGTACGCCGGCTTTGCCGGGTCCGAACAATGGACCCGCCAAGCTTAGGTCCCTCCCAGATTCGTGGAATGGGAACAGCACGAAAATGATTCAGTGGCCATAATGCCATTCCTGACCATATCGAGTCCCATCCTTGTCGACGAATGTAACCGTGTTAATCACCTTTGGAGGCGAACTCCACTCAAACAGGACTGAGCAAGTTAGAGCTTATCTCTAAGCCCTTTTGAACTGTTATGGCTTCTCAAAGGAAGGCCAGTACACAAAATTACACAAAAGCCGCCAGACCACATCACAAACAGAACTGAACAATGCACAGGTGTTCCTCACATAGAGACACACACACACACACACACACACACACACAAACACAGAGAAGCCGTATCTATAGAGAGATAGATGACAGTGTATTTTTCGCGTGGCTATAAATTGATTCGACCTTTGCACTTTTACAGTGAGGATAATTTACGGGTCCAATTTACGTTCTGGACACTGCGGTGACCTTCTAAAAATAGTAACAGAACGGGGAATATCCGAAGATGCCCCCTTCATACAAAAGTGCACCATACGAAGGAAGGGAGGTAAACGCTGAAAACATGGAGAAGATGAGAAGATAAGGAAGAGTTACTTATAATGGTGAAATGAACACAAAAACCAAATTCGGTTCAGCGCTGCGCGCTGAGAGCACGTGTTGAAATATCTCATCGATGATATTGTGTCCGGGGTGTAGCTGAATACGGTGTCCAAATTTGAAAAAGATCTACCGAGAACTTTGGCTTTGGTGTGTCGGTATGGGGGCCCGGGTAGCTGAGGTGGAACCAAAATAGCTGAGGTGGAACCAAAATCGGTTCAGCGCTGCGCGCTGAGAGCACGTGTTGAAATATCTCATTGATGAGGTTGTGTCCGGGGTCTCTCTGAATAAGCCCACCAAATTTGAAGCAGATCCATCGAGAACTTTGGCCGTGCATGGCGAATACACGGATACACAGATACACAGACACACACACAGACACACACACAGACACACAGACACAAGTCGTATATATATATATAGAAGAACCACACACACTGACTATAAGTTAAAGGTACAGCAGTTCTTCCTCACTATATATATATATATAAGAACCACACACACTGACTGTAAGTTAAAGGTACAGCAGTTCTCCCTCACTATATTATATAAGAATGACACACACTGACTATAAGTTAAAGGTACAGCAGTTCTCCCTCACTATATAAGAACCACACACACTGACTGTACCACACACTGACTGTAAGTTAAAGGTACAGTTCTCCCTCACTATAAGAATGACACACTGACTGTAAGTTAAAGGTAGCAGTTCTCCCTCACTATAAGAATGACACACTGACTGTAAGTTAAATGTAGCAGTTCTCCCTCACTATAAGAATGACACAATGACTGTAAGTTAAAGGTAGCAGTTCTCCCTCACTATAAGAATGACACACTGACTGTAAGTTAAAGGTAGCAGTTCTCCCTCACTATAAGAATGACACACTGACTGTAAGTTAAATGTAGCAGTTCTCCCTCACTATAAGAATGACACAATGACTGTAAGTTAAATGTAGCAGTTCTCCCTCACTATAAGAATGACACAATGACTGTAAGTTAAATGTAGCAGTTCTCCCTCACTATAAGAATGACACAATGACTGTAAGTTAAAGGTAGCAGTTCTCCCTCACTATAACTTGAATGACACACTAACTGTAAGTTAAATGTAGCAGTTCTCCCTCACTATAAGAATGACACACTAACTGTAAGTTAAAGGTAGCAGTTCTCCCTCACTATAACTTGAATGACACACTAACTGTAAGTTAAAGGTAGCAGTTCTCCCTCACTATAAGAATGACACACTAACTGTAAGTTAAAGGTAGCAGTTCTCCCTCACTATAACTTGAATGACACACTAACTGTAAGTTAAAGGTAGCAGTTCTCCCTCACTATAAGAATGACACACTAACTGTAAGTTAAAGGTAGCAGTTCTCCCTCACTATAACTTGAATGACACACTAACTGTAAGTTAAAGGTAGCAGTTCTCCCTCACTATAACTTGAATGACACACTAACTGTAAGTTAAAGGTAGCAGTTCTCCCTCACTATAAGAATGACACACTAACTGTAAGTTAAATGTAGCAGTTCTCCCTCACTATAACTTGAATGACACACTAACTGTAAGTTAAAGGTAGCAGTTCTCCCTCACTATAAGAATGACACAATGACTGTAAGTTAAAGGTAGCAGTTCTCCCTCACTATAACTTGAATGACACACTAACTAAGTTAAAGGTAGCAGTTCTCCCTCACTATAAGAATGACACACTAACTGTAAGTTAAATGTAGCAGTTCTCCCTCACTATAACTTGAATGACACACTAACTGTAAGTTAAAGGTAGCAGTTCTCCCTCACTATAAGAATGACACAATGACTGTAAGTTAAAGGTAGCAGTTCTCCCTCACTATAAGAATGACACACTGACTGTAAGTTAAAGGTAGCAGTTCTCCCTCACTATAAGAATGACACAATGACTGTAAGTTAAAGGTACAGGTCTCCCTCACTATAAGAATGACACACTGACTGTAAGTTAAAGGTAGCAGTTCTCCCTCACTATAAGAATGACACACTGACTGTAAGTTAAAGGTAGCAGTTCTCCCTCACTATAAGAATGACACAATGACTGTAAGTTAAAGGTACAGGTCTCCCTCACTATAAGAATGACACACTGACTGTAAGTTAAAGGTAGCAGTTCTCCCTCACTATAAGAATGACACACTGACTGTAAGTTAAAGGTAGCAGTTCTCCCTCACTATAACTTGAATGACACACTAACTGTAAGTTAAAGGTAGCAGTTCTCCCTCACTATAACTTGAATGACACACTAACTGTAAGTTAAAGGTACAGGTCTCCCTCACTATAACGATCTTTCAAGGCACATAGGATACAGTGGAACCCCCTTTTAGAAAAAAACAATTTAAGACTGCCTCCCTGTTAAGACCCTGGTGTCTCAGAGTTTCTGTTCAAAACCTGTAAATGTACCCCCATTTTAAGACTCCCTCCTTTTTAAGACTCCCTCCTTGTTAAGACTCCTTCCTTGTTAAGACTCCCTCCTTTTTAAGACTCCCTCCTTGTTAAGACTCCCTCCTTGTTAAGACTCCCTCCTTGTTAAGACTCCCTCCTTGTTAAGACTCCCTCCTTGTTAAGACTCCCTCCTTTTTAAGACTCCCTCCTTGTTAAGACTCCCTCCTTTTTAAGACCTGCTTTTCTCAGATTTGTGAAGGTCCTTAAAGGAGGGATCCTCTGTACCATCCCGACATTTGTCGTGCAGAGTGATCCTCTGTACCATCCCGACATTTGTCGTGCAGAGTGATCCTCTGTACCATCCCGACATTTGTCGTGCAGAGTGATCCTCTGTACCATCCCGACATTTGTCGTGCAGAGTGATCCTCTGTACCATCCCGACATTTGTCGTGCAGAGTGATCCTCTGTACCATCCCGACATTTGTCGTGCAGAGTGATCCTCTGTACCATCCCGACATTTGTCGTGCAGAGTGTTCCTCTGTACCATCCCGACATTTGTCGTGCAGAGTGATCCTCTGTACCATCCCGACATTTGTCGTGCAGAGTGATCCTCTGTACCATCCCGACATTTGTCGTGTAGAGTGATCCTCTGTACCATCCCGACATTTGTCGTGCAGAGTGATCCTCTGTACCATCCCGACATTTGTCGTGCAGAGTGATCCTCTGTACCATCCCGACATTTGTCGTGCAGAGTGATCCTCTGTACCATCCCGACATTTGTCGTGCAGAGTGATCCTCTGTACCATCCCGACATTTGTCATGCAGAGTGATCCTCTGTACCATCCCGACATTTGTCGTGCAGAGTGATCCTCTGTACCATCCCGACATTTGTCGTGTAGAGTGGTCCTCTGTACCATCCCGACATTTGTCGTGCAGAGTGATCCTCTGTACCATCCCGACATTTGTCGTGCAGAGTGATCCTCTGTACCATCCCGACATTTGTCGTGCAGAGTGATCCTCTGTACCATCCCGACATTTGTCGTGCAGAGTGATCCTCTGTACCATCCCGACATTTGTCGTGCAGAGTGATCCTCTGTACCATCCCAACATTTGTCGTGCAGAGTGATCCTCTGTACCATCCCGACATTTGTCGTGCAGAGTGATCCTCTGTACCATCCCAACATTTGTCGTGCAGAGTGATCCTCTGTACCATCCCAACATTTGTCGTGCAGAGTGATCCTCTGTACCATCCCGACATTTGTCGTGCAGAGTGATCCTCTGTACCATCCCAACATTTGTCGTGCAGAGTGATCCTCTGTACCATCCCGACATTTGTCGTGCAGAGTGATCCTCTGTACCATCCCAACATTTGTCGTGCAGAGTGGGAATTTATTTGTCATTTGTTTATGTTTACTGGTAGCGATCTATGAAGTGAATTCATCACACAATTCTCACCCTGAACAGAAAGCAGTCTAGATGTTGACTACAATGTCTTGGTATGTGTCCAAGTGTAGCATTATGTTCGTATCCTGCTTGAAAACCCGGCCATGTTTGTGATGGTAAGCCTGACTGTTTCTATTGGAATGACTGTGCCTTTATGACTGTGCCTTTATGACTGTGCCTTTACGTGTATCCCTTGTTTTATTTGTGTGAAGGTGTACAGACATCAACCCAAAGGCAGCAGACTTCGCCAGGAGAACAGGAAGAGAGAATAACGTCCTCATTCACCCTGTGCTCTGTGACTTGGTGAGTGTGTTTGTGTGTTGAACTGATGTGATTTATGAATGAAAGTTGTGTGAAACTGTCACCGAAAAGAAGTTGACAAAATGTACTCTCCCCCCTTTAAGACCTTGAACAATTTGAGAAAATGAGGTCTTAAAAAAGAGGGAATCTTAAAACGGGGGTCAATTTAAAGAGGTTATGAACAGAAAGTCTGAGAAAACAGGGTCTCATATAAGGGAAGTCCGGCCTTCGTCGAAGATTGCTTGGCCAAAATTTCAATCAAATGCAAAAATGAGGCAATGAGATGATATTGTCACTCCATTTCTTCTTACATTTAGTCAATATTTGATTAAATCTTTTCTTAAAGGTGAGAGTGCGTGTGTGTTCATGTACAAGGGTGGGTGTGTGAATGTGTGTGTAGAGCGATTCATAGAAAACTACTGGACATAATGTTTATTAAACTTTGCACAGAAATTCTTCCAGATGGGGTTGGGAGGAAGTTGGATGGTATCAGTGTGGCCAGTGGTTGATTTGTTGCTGGTTTGTTCCCACTTCGTTTGACATTCTTTGTCGGAGTGATCAGCGTTGATTGTGTTATTATTGAACTGAACGTGCACAAACAATGCTTCTGCCATCTTACAAAAATTATGTCAACATTGAAATGGGAGGTAAACACCATTTTGTTTGCAAATCCTCACCTAAGGTGGGTTGCTTCCCTTCTCATATGAAGCAGGTTTTCTCACCATTTGGTTCTGAGTAGAATTACTTCCCTTTACCCATTAAGTTGGTGGTGCGTTTCCACAAACTGCCACAGCCAAGTGTGGTTGCTTCCCTTCACTGGAGAAGTGGTTGGCCACCAGCGCTGAGTAGGGTTACTTCCCTTTCACCGTGATGGTGTTGCTAGCCATTGCTAGATCACACAGTGTTGCTTCCCTTTCACCGTGATGGTGTTGCTAGCCATTGCTAGGTCACACAGTGTTGCTTCCCTTTCACCGTGATGGTGTTGCTAGCCATTGCTAGATCACACAGTGTTACTTCCCTTTCACCGTGATGGTGTTGCTAGCCATTGCTAGATCACACAGTGCTGAGTTGTGTTGCTTCCCTTTCACCGTGATGGTGTTGCTAGCCATTGCTAGATCACACAGTGCTGAGTTGTGTTGCTTCCCTTTCACCGTGATGGTGTTGCTAGCCATTGCTAGATCACACAGTGTTGCTTCCCTTTCACCGTGATGGTGTTGCTAGCCATTGCTAGATCACACAGTGTTGCTTCCCTTTCACCGTGATGGTGTTGCTAGCCATTGCTAGATCACACAGTGTTGCTTCCCTTTCACCGTGATGGTGTTGCTAGCCATTGCTAGGTCACACAGTGTTGCTTCCCTTTCACCGTGATGGTGTTGCTAGCCATTGCTAGGTCACACAGTGTTGCTTCCCTTTCACCGTGATGGTGTTGCTAGCCATTGCTAGATCACACAGTGTTACTTCCCTTTCACCGTGATGGTGTTGCTAGCCATTGCTAGATCACACAGTGTTGCTTCCCTTTCACCGTGATGGTGTTGCTAGCCATTGCTAGATCACACAGTGTTACTTCCCTTTCACAGTGATGGTGTTGCTAGCCATTGCTAGATCACACAGTGTTGCTTCCCTTTCACCGTGATGGTGTTGCTAGCCATTGCTAGATCACACAGTGCTGAGTTGTGTTGCTTCCCTTTCACCGTGATGGTGTTGCTAGCCATTGCTAGGTCACACAGTGCTGAGTTGTGTTGCTTCCCTTTCACCGTGATGGTGTTGCTAGCCATTGCTAGATCACACAGTGCTGAGTTGTGTTGCTTCCCTTTCACCGTGATGGTGTTGCTAGCCATTGCTAGATCACACAGTGCTGAGTTGTGTTACTTCCCTTTCACCGTGATGGTGTTGCTAGCCATTGCTAGATCACACAGTGCTGAGTTGTGTTGCTTCCCTTTCACCGTGATGGTGTTGCTAGCCATTGCTAGGTCACACAGTGTTGCTTCCCTTTCACCGTGATGGTGTTGCTAGCCATTGCTAGATCACACAGTGTAGCTTCTCTTTCACCGTGATGGTGTTGCTAGCCATTGCTAGATCACACAGTGTTGCTTCCCTTTCACCGTGATGGTGTTGCTAGCCATTGCTAGATCACACAGTGCTGCTTCCCTTTCACCGTGATGGTGTTGCTAGCCATTGCTAGATCACACAGTGTTGCTTCCCTTTCACCGTGATGGTGTTGCTAGCCATTGCTAGATCACACAGTGTAGCTTCCCTTTCACCGTGATGGTGTTGCTAGCCATTGCTAGATCACACAGTGTTGCTTCCCTTTCACCGTGATGGTGTTGCAAGCCATTGCTAGATCACACAGTGTTGCTTCTCTTTCACCGTGATGGTGTTGCTAGCCATTGCTAGATCACACAGTGTTGCTTCCCTTTCACCGTGATGGTGTTGCTAGCCATTGCTAGATCACACAGTGTTGCTTCCCTTTCACCGTGATGGTGTTGCTAGCCATTGCTAGATCACACAGTGTTGCTTCCCTTTCACCGTGATGGTGTTGCTAGCCATTGCTAGGTCACACAGTGTTGCTTCCCTTTCACCGTGATGGTGTTGCTAGCCATTGCTAGGTCACACAGTGTTGCTTCCCTTTCACCGTGATGGTGTTGCTAGCCATTGCTAGATCACACAGTGTTACTTCCCTTTCACCGTGATGGTGTTGCTAGCCATTGCTAGATCACACAGTGTTGCTTCCCTTTCACCGTGATGGTGTTGCTAGCCATTGCTAGATCACACAGTGTTGCTTCCCTTTCACAGTGATGGTGTTGCTAGCCATTGCTAGATCACACAGTGTTGCTTCCCTTTCACCGTGATGGTGTTGCTAGCCATTGCTAGATCACACAGTGCTGAGTTGTGTTGCTTCCCTTTCACCGTGATGGTGTTGCTAGCCATTGCTAGGTCACACAGTGCTGAGTTGTGTTGCTTCCCTTTCACCGTGATGGTGTTGCTAGCCATTGCTAGATCACACAGTGCTGAGTTGTGTTGCTTCCCTTTCACCGTGATGGTGTTGCTAGCCATTGCTAGATCACACAGTGCTGAGTTGTGTTACTTCCCTTTCACCGTGATGGTGTTGCTAGCCATTGCTAGATCACACAGTGCTGAGTTGTGTTGCTTCCCTTTCACCGTGATGGTGTTGCTAGCCATTGCTAGGTCACACAGTGTTGCTTCCCTTTCACCGTGATTGTGTTGCTAGCCATTGCTAGATCACACAGTGTAGCTTCTCTTTCACCGTGATGGTGTTGCTAGCCATTGCTAGATCACACAGTGTTGCTTCCCTTTCACCGTGATGGTGTTGCTAGCCATTGCTAGATCACACAGTGCTGCTTCCCTTTCACCGTGATGGTGTTGCTAGCCATTGCTAGATCACACAGTGTTGCTTCCCTTTCACCGTGATGGTGTTGCTAGCCATTGCTAGATCACACAGTGTAGCTTCCCTTTCACCGTGATGGTGTTGCTAGCCATTGCTAGATCACACAGTGTTGCTTCCCTTTCACCGTGATGGTGTTGCAAGCCATTGCTAGATCACACAGTGTTGCTTCCCTTTCACCGTGATGGTGTTGCTAGCCATTGCTAGATCACACAGTGTTGAGTTGTGTTGCTTCCCTTTCACCGTGATGGTGTTGCTAGCCATTGCTAGATCACACAGTGTTGCTTCCCTTTCACCGTGATGGTGTTGCTAGCCATTGCTAGATCACACAGTGTTGCTTCCCTTTCACCGTGATGGTGTTGCTAGCCATTGCTAGATCACACAGTGTTGCTTCCCTTTCACCGTGATGGTGTTGCTAGCCATTGCTAGGTCACACAGTGCTGCTTCCCTTTCACCGTGATGGTGTTGCTAGCCATTGCTAGATCACACAGTGTTGCTTCCCTTTCACCGTGATGGTGTTGCTAGCCATTGCTAGATCACACAGTGCTGAGTTGTGTTGCTTCCCTTTCACCGTGATGGTGTTGCTAGCCATTGCTAGATCACACAGTGTTGCTTCCCTTTCACCGTGATGGTGTTGCTAGCCATTGCTAGATCACACAGTGTTGCTTCCCTTTCACCGTGATGGTGTTGCTAGCCATTGCTAGATCACACAGTGTTGCTTCCCTTTCACCGTGATGGTGTTGCTAGCCATTGCTAGATCACACAGTGCTGAGTTGTGTTACTTCCCTTTCACCGTGATGGTGTTGCTAGCCATTGCTAGATCACACAGTGTTGCTTCCCTTTCACCGTGATGGTGTTGCTAGCCATTGCTAGATCACACAGTGCTGAGTTGTGTTACTTCTCTTTCACCGTGATGGTGTTGCTAGCCATTGCTAGATCACACAGTGTTGCTTCCCTTTCACCGTGATGGTGTTGCTAGCCATTGCTAGATCACACAGTGCTGAGTTGTGTTACTTCTCTTTCACCGTGATGGTGTTGCTAGCCATTGCTAGATCACACAGTGTTGCTTCCCTTTCACCGTGATGGTGTTGCTAGCCATTGCTAGATCACACAGTGCTGAGTTGCGTTGCTTCCCTTTCACCGTGATGGTGTTGCTAGCCATTGCTAGATCACACAGTGTTGCTTCTCTTTCACCGTGATGGTGTTGCTAGCCATTGCTAGGTCACACAGTGTTGCTTCCCTTTCACCGTGATGGTGTTGCTAGCCATTGCTAGATCACACAGTGTTGCTTCCCTTTCACCGTGATGGTGTTGCTAGCCATTGCTAGATCACACAGTGCTGAGTTGTGTTGCTTCCCTTTCACCGTGATGGTGTTGCTAGCCATTGCTAGGTCACACAGTGTTACTTCCCTTTCACCGTGATGGTGTTGCTAGCCATTGCTAGATCACACAGTGTTGCTTCCCTTTCACCGTGATGGTGTTGCTAGCCATTGCTAGATCACACAGTGTAGCTTCCCTTTCACCGTGATGGTGTTGCTAGCCATTGCTAGATCACACAGTGCTGAGTTGCGTTGCTTCCCGTTACAGTAGTACCCCAATTTTAAGACATCAAAATGCTGACAAAACAAGGTCTCAACAATGAGGGAGTCTTAAAACAGAGGTAAATTTACAGAGGCTATAAAAAAAATCTCAAAATATAAGGTCTTAAAAAGGAGGCAGTCTTAAATTGGGTCTTGAAAGGGGAGTTGTGCTTGCTGTGACTGCAACAAGGGTCACATTGTGACTGCAACAAGGGTTACATTGTGACTGCAACAAGGGTCACATTGTGACTGCACAACAAGGGTCACATTGTGATTGCACAACAAGGGTCACATTGTGACTGCAACAAGGGTCACATTGTGACTGCACAACAAGGGTCACATTGTGACTGCACAACAAGGGTCACATTGTGACTGCACAACAAGGGTCACATTGTGACTGCACAACAAGGGTCACATTGTGACTGCACAACAAGGGTCACATTGTGACTGCACAACAAGGGTCACATTGTGACTGCAACAAGGGTCACATTGTGACTGCACAACAAGGGTCACATTGTGACTGCACAACAAGGGTCACATTGTGACTGCACAACAAGGGTCACATTGTGACTCCACAACAAGGGTCACATTGTGACTGCAACAAGGGTCACATTGTGACTGCACAACAAGGGTCACATTGTGACTGCACAACAAGGGTCACATTGTGACTGCACAACAAGGGCAACATTGTGACTGCAACAAGGGTCACATTGTGACTGCAACAAGGGTCACATTGTGACTGCAACAAGGGTCACATTGTGACTGCACAACAAGGGTCACATTGTGACTGCACAACTAGGGTCACATTGTGACTGCACAACAAGGGTCACATTGTGACTGCACAACAAGGGTCACATTGTGACTGCAACAAGGGTCACATTGTGACTGCACAACAAGGGTCACATTGTGACTGCACAACAAGGGTCACATTGTGACTGCACAGCAAGGGTCACATTGTGACTGCACAACAAGGGTCACTGTCAGGAATGAATTATCTACAATACCGACTGTCAGTCAGAAGGCTACTATTTCATTTATACGCATTCGTTATTCTCCTCCGATTCATTCCAACAATAAAAGAAAAAAACGTGGAGCTCAATATGTTTATATAGCTCACTGGTAAAGCATGTACATATATCAAACGTTCAGGATTCACACACATATACACAATACGCCCAGGGTTCTAGATGAGTAAATTAATGTGTTACCCCATCACCAGAACAGCGTAGTGTAGTTCATCTGTTTCTCCATCACCCAGCCGACGCGGCGACTCCTGGCGTGGTCCATAAAGTCCGGTTAAGATCACGTCGCTCTGCTTCGTGCATCTTCATCTCTTCATGCGTCTGCTTGAATGTTCAGACAAGCTCTCGCGAATTCCATCTTCTGTCTCTGGGAAGACTCCTGTGAAAGTAATTCTTGAGTCAGTATTTCCATAGGCATAACACACACAGCAATTCACTCATCATTCACCCTGGGCTGTAATAGGGCCTTTTACAGCTGACCGCGCGCTGAGTCATTTCGAGTTACTCCCCTTGGGTACGGGCAAACTCGCTGTCGATACTGTTACTGGATACAGACGAGATGGTCTGCTGCAACTTGTGAAAACTGCACAGCAGTTGGAACTACCGATCGATCCGGATTTTACAAGACAGGACGTGCAAGAAAAACTTTCCGAAAAACTTCGACAGATCGGATTTCCACCACGCGATCCTTTTACATCCGAAAAAAGTGACCCATCAAACGCACCCAGGATCGGTGTTGTTGACATCCTGAACTATCTGATTGAGAAAAAGAACGATTTCGACCAGAAGAAGGCGAAAGCTTACAAATCCTTTGAAGATATATCGCCTTTTTTATGGCCATGTGCTCAACTTGAGATACATACATGCAGAAGTGGAAAAGTTTTTCGTCTACACCGCGGAGGTAAAACCGACACAGAGGCAGACAACCTACCTGCACACTTCCTCATATAAACTGTGCATAATCGTCAGCGAAGATGGGGACATTCTGCTGGGATTTTGCCAGTGTCCGGGGGGGGGCAAGTACTTACATTTCACAACATAGGCATGTTATTATTCATATTGTTATTGTTAGTATTGTTACTCCTCACTGAAACCAAGTAAAGCAGGCTGTTCACCCTCAATAATGCTTTTACTGTATTAGTACTGTCACAGTATGTTTGCATGCATACATGCAAATATTAGTTAGCTTCCATGAAATATTGAATAAATCCCCATTTCACAGCACTAGGATGGGATGTATGGCACTTTGAATCACTAACAGTAGCACTGCCTCTTCAATACCCATCTCCTTTTTGAAACTGAAGAGTATACGTATGGACCAGTGGCAGTGAATGGTTAATGATCATATGGGTTGCTCTGATTTCATTCATGATCAGGTACATTTGGTTTTTTTTAACCACACAAACACTTAGACAACAATTATTAGAGTATGAGTTTTTCCGCGTTTTGATTTTCATTTAAATCCAAGTCACAGCTTCTGTTTTATGATGAGTGATGTAGTTTGAAACACTTGGACAACAATTATTAGAGTATGAGTTTTTCCGCGTTTTGATTTTCATTTAAATCCAAGTCACAGCTTCTGTTTTATGATGAGTGATGTAGTTTGACACACTTGGACAACAATTATCAGAGTATGAGTTTTTCCGCGTTTTGATTTTCATTTAAATCCAAGTCACAGCTTTTGTTCAAGTTATGATGAGTGATGTAATTTGAAACACTTGGACAACAATTATCAGAGTATGAGTTTTTCCACTTTTTGATTTTCATTTAAATCCACTCTGGAGTCACAGTTTCTGTTTTATGATGAGTGATGTAGTTTGAAGTGTTGGTATTAAATTTTCACTGACAATCATTCTGTGCTGGTATTCCCATTTTCACCTGCAGGGTTATGAAATATATGGGGAGAAACTTGGTCAGTAAAATCATCTTCACGCGTGAACTGAAAATTGTCTCTGTTTAAAATTACAATGTATTTCGTGAACAGAACACACAGAATGCCCTTGCATGATTTAAAACTGCCTGCTGTGAATACTGTTGTCATACTATGAATTTTCTTTTGAGAAAAACAAAAGAATGAAAAGCTTTTAACTAGCTTGTGAATGAGCCTCTTACTTCTATGTGGGGCTAGGTGCTTTGAACTATTTTTAATGCCTGAAAAGGATAGTGATGGAAATCACTAGTTTAATGTCAGGTGTGACATATACTATTGATTGAACTATTTTTTTTATTAATCTGCAATTTTGTTACAACCTACTTTGTTTATTTGGTGACAAGCTAGTGGGAGGCACTTTTTAGTGCTTGAATAGTACTGTGATGCACATTATTTATCATTTCAGTCTAGTCATACTCATGATTACAACCAATAGTTCTTGTGAGCTCGGCTTGTACAGTTATGTGATGTCTCTCAAGTCTTTTTCCTTGAGGCAAACCATTTTTCCTTTGAACGACACATAGTTCAGTTTGACCATTTTTTTTTTTCCTTTTTGTGTTCTTGTTGTATGCAACTGCAAGCACCGAGCTGTCATGCTTTTTGTCTGATTTCAGACCATATTCTTTGGGCCATTTGTATGCTGAAGTAGTTTTGTTTTTCTGCCACTTTTGTCAGATTGTGTTTTTGGAGTGAGATTCATGTTCAAAATTTTAGACAAGATTAAAAGAATGATCCTGTTTCTTAAATGCCTTCGTGTTCATTGGTTTGTAGACTATGTGTCACTTGCTGTCTAGTTTTTCAATGAAATTGTTTTGCTAACTAGCTGCAGTATCACACTTTGGTTTATGGGGATATGAAAAAGCTACATTAAAACCATTTCTTCCTCTCTCAGCACATAAAGTCAAAGCATGGTACAATCTTTTTTGTTCCATTTATACTTAGGAAGAAAAGCAGCATGTCATTTTCAAGTGCCCCCCGACGAAGTGTTTTGTGCAAATGTAGGTGTCTTTGTTGACTTTTTCGATGTTGAACCTCTCGATCGTTCTTCCACATAGTTTAATCCATTTTCGGCACTTTTCTAAATCTCTAGAGGGTTTGGAAAACGGTACCCATCCAACACCGACCATGTGTGATCTCTCACGGTGTCTTAAATCACTTCCACACACGCCATAACAGCAATGTTTGTGCACCATCGTACGGCTCCACCATTCAAACAACGCGCAAAAGTGGCTGATTTTGCCCGAGGCACAGCGGGCCAAGGTCAAGGTCGCCTAGAATAGCCTTGGTGTAAAAGGCCCTATTACACTCTACATTCAACCACACACACACGAATTCTTAAATAACTACTGTCAATACTAATATCAATTCCCATCCATGTCCGAGTTATTTATCCACACATTAAACAACTATTCAGAATATCCAGATTAAGAACTAGTACAATGAACACTTAAGTTAACATAACAGCGAATATGAAGAATGCTTATTCATAAACATACTAGTGTTCCTTAGCGAAAAAATATCATGAAAAATAGTTTACCTGAGCACGCGAGCAAAGAATCTTCCCCGACTTGCCGCTTACATGTTCAATGGGCAAGTGAAGCTAACAGCTTAGGTGACTGGCGACACAAGTCTAACACCTCACCTTACAAAAAATGGACATTCAGGTTTTTCACCTGTTGCACGTGAGTGGTGGAGACTCGGCTCTACAGGTAACAGTACAGGCCCCATAATCATGGTCCAACAGGCATGCGAATCAATAATAATGTTTTTCGCGATACGAGTCTACTTCTGTCAATTAATGCATACTAATAACAGCATCATTTCATCATTAATTAAGTACTCATATTACATACATGTTCATACATAAAACCCATAAATGTCATATCTGACAGTCACATTGTGACTGCACAACAAGGGTCACATTGTGACTGCACAACAAGGGTCACATTGTGACTGCACAACAAGGGTCACATTGTGACTGCAACAAGGGTCACATTGTGACTGCACAACAAGTGTCACATTGTGTGTGTTCAGTGCTGTACAACAAGTGTCACATTGTGTGTGTTCAGTGCTGTACAACAAGTGTCACATTGTGTGTGTTCAGTGCTGTACAACAAGTGTTCTATTGTGTGTGTTCAGTGCTGTACAACAAGGGTTCTGTGCTGTACAACAAGGGTCACATTGTGTGTGTTAAGTGCTGTACAACAAGGATCTCATTGTTCGTGTTCAGTGCTGTACAACAAGGGTCACATTGTGTGTGTTCAGTGCGGTGCTGTGCAACACTACAAGGGTCACATTGTGTGTGTTCAGTTCGGTACAACAAGGGTCACATTGTGTTTGTTCATTGCGGTACAACAAGGGTCACATTGTGTGTGTTCATTGCGGTACATCAAGGGTCACATTGTGTGTGTTCATTGCGGTACAACAAGGGTCACATTGTGTGTGTTCAGTGCTGTACAACAAGGGTCACATTGTGTGTGTTCAGTGCTGTACAACAAGGGTCACATTGTGTATGTTCATTGCGGTACAACAAGGGTCACATTGTGTGTGTTCAGTGCGGTGCCGTGGAGTACAGGTTGCAGGGTCAGGTGGACGTCCTGCTGTTCAACCCTCCCTACGTTGTCACCCCTTCCTCTGAGGTAACTGTGTGTGTGTGTGTGTGTGTGTGTGTGTGGGTGTGTGTGTGTGTGTATGTGCATGTATGTGTTTGTGTGTGTGTATGCGCGTGTATGTGTATGTGTGTGTGTGTGTGTGAGTTGTCACTTGTGTGTTTGTGCATGTGTACATAAAGCAGTGCAAGGGGGATGTTGGGTGGCTCGCTTTGTACAGATGATGGTGTGTCCAGTCTAGAGTGAAATGTCAATGTTTCTAAGGCCAAAAAAAATAGGGTAGGAAGGTAGGCAATCACTTTTTTTTTGTTTTAACTTTTTTTTCTAATGTGTACAAATTAAACCTACTTGACAGGGAAATAAGTGTGCAACTCGAGCGCTTTCGCTTTCATTGCGTTTTCTGCACTCGTTTTCTTGTTTTTTTGGTTTTTTTGTGACAAATGTAATAAAAAGTTATAGGGTCGTCCCCTAAAAATAGGGTAGGTCGGGTTACCGTAACCATACCTTTTTTTTTTTAGGCCTAATGAAAATTGTCTAATGGATTAGAGATAGCTCAGTCATAGCGGCTCTGACTTCAAAACCAGTGTGTTGCAATCAGCATGGATACGACCCCCGCGTTCAGCGAGGATACGACCCCCGCGTTCAGCCAGGGATTTATTTTCCATAGTTGCTTTGGTGCAGATTACCCTCTGGGTCTGAACACCGCCGTGTGCACGCAAAAAGATCCCAAGTTCACAACAAAAAGTCTTGGGTCTTGGGTCTTGGGTCTTGGGTCTTGGGTCTTGGGTCTTGGGTCTTGGGTCTTCGGTCTCGGGTCTCGGGTCTCGGGTCTCGGGTCTTGGGTCTCGGGTCTCGGGTCTTGGGTCTTGGGTCTCGGGTCTTGGGTCTTGGGTCTCGGGTCTCGGGTCTTGGGTCTCGGGTCTTGGGTCTTGGAAACATAAGCACACGCATGCAGGAAAGAAAACATATTGGGTTAGCTCTGTACTGTATGGCAGTTAGCTCTGTACTGTATGGCAGTTAGCTCTGTACTGTATGGCAGTCAGCTCTGTACTGTATGGCAGTTAGCTCTGTACTGTATGGCAGTTAGCTCTGTACTGTATGGCAGTTAGCTCTGTACTGTATGGCAGTTAGCTCTGTACTGTATGGCAGTTAGCTCTGTACTGTATGGCAGTTAGCTCTGTACTGTATGGCAGTCAGCTCTGTACTGTATGGCAGTTAGCTCTGTACTGTATGGCAGTTAGCTCTGTACTGTATGGCAGTTAGCTCTGTACTGTATGGCAGTGAGCTCTGTCCTGTATGGCAGTCAGCTCTGTACTGTATGGCAGTTAGCTCTGTACTGTATGGCAGTTAGCTCTGTACTGTATGGCAGTCAGCTCTGTACTGTATGGCAGTTAGCTCTGTACTGTATGGCAGTTAGCTCTGTGCTGTATGGCAGTTTGCTTTCCCAATGAGAAAGCCACCCGAACTTACATGAGGGTAACCTGACAGGACGATATGAAACGTTATCCTTATCCTTACTTAACTTTGACCTTGAGTCTACCGTGCTGTTTCAGGTGAGCAGTGGGGGCATCGAAGCGTCGTGGGCAGGAGGGGTCAAAGGTCGGGAGGTCACAGATCGCTTGCTGCCACGTGTGGGTCGGCTGCTGTCACCACGTGGAGTCTTCTACCTCATCGTCCTCAGGGAGAATGTTGTGGGTAGGTAGAGCTGGCATGGTGAGAGAGAGAGAGAGAGAGAGAGAGAGAGAGAGAGAGAGAGAGAGAGAGAGA